>NC_038042.1:17231172-17488507 GCF_002211085.1 Panicum hallii | reverse complement strand
TAAGTCAAGACCGTCCCATTCCAGTCTTGTGGTTGCGCGGTTGTCCCAGGTTGTCGCTCTATGAACCGGTCCTTATGGAGAGTGGCCAACCAAGCACTAAGCACCGTGCTGGCCCCCTAAACCATGTTTCTAACAAAAAACATCTTTTAAGGACGCACAAACCACTCAAGCACACAGCACAGAGGGTCGGCTCCAGAATTAAGTTACATAAGACCATTAATCAATTTAATTAAAAAGGACCAAGTGTGTTGTAGCGCAGCAACCTAGCACACTAACCACAATGCAACCCAAAGGATATATATATAGGATATAAAGTGGCTAGGAAATCCTTATAGGCATACAGAATTAAAATGCAGTATGAAATTGTATTTAAAAGTGATAGGAGTTCATGTTATACTTGCCTTCCTCGTACTCTCCCGGCTGCTGCTCAAACTGCTCGGAAGACGGCTGCTCCTGGTACTGGTCCAAAGGCTCCGCGTCTACTCACGATCATCAAACATAGTCCACACATACACACATGCACAAACAATAGCAAACTATAAGAAAACAGTACACCAATACAATAGAACAGCACATGAAACTAGCCTAGAACTATCCTACGCGTTACAACGATCGCGTGCACATAAAGAACACCTAAAACGGAGCTAAAACGCGAAAACTGCGCTTAAAACAGGATCCAGGGACCTAATTGTAAGACAAACAGGACTTCCAGGGGCTTCTGGACAAAACCGAGGACTAAAACGTAAATAAAGCATAGACTCAGGGGCTAGCACGTGAAAAGACATGGCTTGGACGGCGGGTTCAAAATCCAGAGAAGCCAGGGGGGTCCGCGCAAGATTCTGGGGTCATTCTGGAATTATTTCTCACTAACTAGGACTGCGGGTTGATTTCCCGGAATCCCGAGGGCTCTTTAGCAAAAGCGGCAGGCCCGAACCGGTACGCTTTAATCTGGAGCGTTGGATCATGACCTGATGGCTCGGATTAGATCTGCTACGCGAAGGGGTACGCGCGGATCTCACCCGTTGGATCTCGATCCTACGCTCCGGACTCTATCCTCCCTCAGATCTAATACCCCCCGCTGGATCTGAGATGGGCGGCCGGGATTCAAATGAGGGGCGAACCGTTACGCTCTAACCTGGGGCGCTTGGATTTGGATCTAGCGGTTCGGGACAAAGGGGTACGCGGTTCTAATCAGGCGCGTCGATCTCGGATCGAACGGCCCAGGGAAAAGGGGACAGAGGGGGGGCGGCGCTGCGACGCCGGCGGCAACACCCGCGGCGGCGCGGCTCGGGGCTCACCGGAGCTCGGCGTTCCCGCCGCTCCGGGGGCCAAACTGACCTGGGCTTGGGTCCGGCGTGACCTGCGCGACACGCGTGACTCACCTAGGGCCCTAAAGGAACGCAGGGAGGACTCTAGCGGCGAGTTCGACGGCGGGGGCGGCTCGGGGCGGCGGCGCATCGGCGGCGCTCGCGTTCCGGGCTTTTCAGGCGGCTAGGGACTACCGCAGCTGGTGCAAAAGGACCAGAGCGCGAAGGGGGAACTCACCGAGGGGCTACGGTGCCCGGAGTTGCAGCGGAGGAAGGAACCCGACGGCGACCGGCGCGGCAGCAGGACGACGGCGCTCGCGGGGAAAGGTGCTGCAGGGGTTCTCCTAGCTCCGGGTCACCGCGGATCGTCGTGTGGGGGTCCTGTGGAGGTTTAAAGGAGGGTCAGCGGGGTCGTGGCGCGCCGGCGGTGAGGAATTGAGCGGCGGCGTGCGACTTACCCGCGGCGGAGGGGAAAGAGGCCGGCGGCGCTAGGGTTTGATTGACGGCTAGGGTTAGTGCTTAGAGGGTTGGGCGGCTCTTGTAGGGTGGCGGCGGCCCCGTTGACGCGCGGGCCCGAGGAGCGCAGCTCACCGGAGATCTCGGAGAGGGGGTTGCGCCGGGGGAAGAAGCAGGGGAGGAGGGGGCGATCGGTGGGGCCGACCTGGCAGCGGGAGAAAGGAGGGGAGAGCCGGTGCGCGAGCGGAGGGAAAAGCGGCGCCGACACGCGGGCCCGGGTGATCAGACAGAGAGAGGAGAGAAGGAGCCGGCGCTGAGGGAAACTGGGCCGGGGCTCGGCCCACGCGGAAAGAGAAGAAAGAGGGAAGAGAGAGCTGGGCCTCGGGTGGCTTGGGCCAGGAAAGAAGAGAGGGAGAGAGAGAGCCCGCGGGTGAGGGAGAGGAGAGGGAAAAAAAGGAATTGGGCTGGGCCAAGGGTTTGGGGTTGGGCTGCTTCCTTTCATTCCTTTTCCTTTTTTTTTATACTCCACTCATTCAAACAAACATCATTTGAATTCAAATAAATTTGAATTCAAATCCGACAAACTTAACACAAGAAAAATAATGCTGCAGCATGAATGCACAAACAATTTTGATCCTATGATAAATTTTATTTTCCTGTGTTATAAAATTACTTTAAATACGAGATAATTTAGAGAGAACCCTGGAAAATTTATTCGAGCCCAAATAAATTAATTAAAATTTAAGGAAATTACCTTAGGGTGTTACAAACCTACCCCCCTTACAGGAATCTCGTCCCGAGATTCGGATAGGCTAGCTAGCAAAGAGATCGGGATATGTCCTCCTCAGCTCATCTTCTCGCTCCCAAGTAGCCTCATCCTCCGTGTGATGACTCCACTGAACTCGGCACATTTTGATCTTCTTGTTTCTAGTAACTCTCTCCGATATCTCCAGAATCTTCACCGGATGCTCAATATAGGTCAGGTCCTCCTGCACATCTAACCCTTCTATCGGTGCTTGCTCTTCTAGCACTCTCAAGCACTTCTTCAGCTGAGACACGTGGAACACATCGTGCACCCCCGATAGATTGAGTGGCAACTCCAGACGATATGCCACCTCACCTTTCCGTTCCAACACCTTGAACGGACCAATGTATCGAGGGGCTAACTTCCCTCTTACATTAAACCTGCGGATCACTCTCATCGGCGAGACCTTCAGATATACATGATCACCCACTGCAAAGGTCAAATCTCGACGACGCACATCCGCGTAGCTCTTCTGACGAGTCTGAGCGACCCTCAGATTCTCTCGCACCTGCTGTACCAGCTGTTCTGCCTCTTCAACAATATCTGGACCAAACACCTGCCTCTCGCCAATCTGATCCCAATACAGCGGAGTCCTGCACTTCCGACCGTACAGGGCCTCGAAAGGAGACTTCTTCAGACTGGCCTGATAACTGTTGTTATACGAAAATTCTGCATACGGCAGACATTTATCCCAGCTCGTACCATACTGAATAGCGCAGGCTCGAAGCATATCCTCCAACACTTGGTTGGTTCTCTCTGTCTGCCCATCTGTCTGAGGATGATAAGCAGTACTGAAGCGCAGCTTCGTATCCAACGAATCATGCAACTGCTCCCAGAACCGTGAAGTGAACTGAGATCCTCGATCAGATATAATCTTCTTCGGAACACCATGCAGACAGACAATCCTGGAGATGTACAACTCTGCGAGTCTAGCACCGGAGTAAGTAGTGTTCACCGGAATAAAGTGAGCGACCTTCGTCAACCGATCCACTACTACCCATATGGAGTTGTACCCTTTCTGAGTACGAGGCAAGCCAACAATGAAGTCCATAGTGATTTCCTCCCATTTCCACTCTGGAATCTTCAACGGCTGCAATAACCCTGCTGGCCTCTGATGCTCTGCCTTGACACGCTGACAAGTGTCACAGATAGCCACGTACTCCGCAACGGAACGCTTCATCCCATACCACCAGAATCGTTCCTTCAGATCGTAATACATCTTCGTGCTGCCTGGATGGATAGAATATGCTGTATCATGAGCCTCACTCAGAATCAGCTTCCTGAGATCGTTCACATCCGGCACACATATACGACCCTTGTACCACAGGGTACCCTGATCATCCTCTCTGAAATGAGGAGCCTTGCCCATCTTGAGCAACTCACGAATCTCCTGCAGCTTCTGATCCTCCTTCTGATGCTGCCTAATCTCAGCCTCTAGAGTGGGTTCCGCCTCGAACGATGTACCCGAGGTGTGATGCAAGAAACCCAGACTCAACTGCTCAAACTCCTCGCATAACTCCTGAGGCATCTGAAAAGCCACGGCCATGTTAACATAGCTCTTCCTACTCAGAGCATCTACTACAACATTAGCCTTGCCCGGATGATAGTGAATCTCCAGGTCATAATCCTTGACCAACTCTAGCCATCTTCTCTGTCGCATATTCAACTCACTCTGAGTGAAAATATACTTGAGACTCTTGTGATCGGTGTAAATATCACACCTCTGCCCAAACAAGTAATGCCTCCATATCTTCAGAGCATGCACAACTGCGGCTAACTCCAGATCATGAGTGGGATAATTCAGCTCGTGCCGGCGCAACTGCCGCGAAGCATAAGCTATCACTCTGCCTTCCTGCATCAGAATGCAACCAAGACCATCCCTCGAAGCATCACAATACACTGTGAACCTCTTGCTCTGGTCTGGCAGAGTAAGGACTGGCGCCGTAGTCAACTTCTTCTTCAACTCCTCGAAGGCACTCTGACGCTCATCAGTCCAAGAGAAACCCACGTCCTTCTCTAGCAAGGAAGTCAAAGGCTTCGCAATGTTGGAGAAATTCTCGATGAACCTCCGATAATAACCTGCTAAGCCCAGAAAAGAGCGGACTTCCTTCACCGTCTGCGGTACAACCCAGTCAAGCACATCCTTCACCTTTCCGGGGTCCACAGCAATACCTCCCTTGGAGATAACATGACCAAGGAATGGAACCTCGTCAATCCAGAACTCGCACTTGCTGAGCTTGGCATACAGCTTGTGCTCTCTGAGCCTCTGCAACACAAGTCTCAGATGCTTCTCATGCTCCGCTTCTGACTTGGAATATATCAGGATATCATCAATGAATATCACCACAAAGGTGTCCAGATAATCCATGAAAACCTTGTTCATCAGATGCATGAAGAAAGCCGGAGCATTAGTCAAGCCAAAGGACATGACCGTATACTCATATAACCCATACTTGCAGGTGAATGCCGTCTTCTGAATATCCTCAGGACGAATCTTCAGCTGATGATAACCCGAACGCAGATCAATCTTCGAGAATACACAAGCACCCTGGAGCTGATCAAAAAGATCCTCAATACGGGGCAATGGATGCTTGTTCTTGATAGTGACTGCATTCAGATCCCGATAATCGACGCACATCCTCTTCGCACCATCCTTCTTCTCTACAAGCAATACAGGAAAAGCCCAAGGAGAGAAACTGCGACGGATATAACCCTTAGCTAGCAACTCGTCGACAGTCTTCTTAACCTCCTCATGCTCGACAGGAGCCATACGATAGGGCCTCTTAGCAATAGGAGCTGTGCCAGGCAAGAGATCAATAGAAAACTCAATGTCGCGATCAGGCGGCATACCTGGCAAATCATCCGGAAAGACATCCGGGAATTCAGACACCACGCGAATACCATCCGTGGGTCTAGCCTCCATCTGATGAAGAAATCCAGAAGGCTCTGTGGCACCAACAGTGACCTCCTGACCATCCGGTGCTGACAGAAGAACCGTCCTCTGAGCACAATCTATCCGGACTCCCCACTTAGCAAGAGTCTCCATCCCGAGGATCACATCAATACCCTTGGTGTCTAGCACCATCAGATTTGCACTGAAATCTACCCCCCTTATGGCCACACTGACTCTGGGACAGAAGACATGAGACCTCAACTGCCCTCCCGGTGAAGATACTATCATGCACCTCTTTAATGTGCTAGTAGGAATACCATGATGCTCAACAAAAGACTGGGTGATGAAAGAATGTGTAGCACCAGTATCAAAAAGCACTGTAGCAGGATGGGCATTAACCATGAACGTACCAATAACCACGTTAGGAGCCTCGGCCGCTGACTCGGCCGTCACGTGGTTCACCCTGCCCTGAGCTGGGGCCTTGGGCTGTGCTGCACGCCCCTGCTGCCCTGCCTGCGCCTTCCGAGGGCAGACGTTGGCGTAGTGCCCTGGCTCGCCGCAATGGAAGCACACTCGAGGAAGTGCAGCGGCCTGCTGCCCAGGAGGAGGAGTGGGCGCTCCCTGCCTCTGAGCTGGTGGAGCCGGAGGCGCCGGAAGCCTCTGACCCTGTCCCGCCTGCTGCTGCTGCTGAGGACGAGGCGGGTACGGCTGCCGCTGCTGGTACTGCTGGGGCGGCCTCTGCTGCTGCTGCGGATGCTGATAGCGGGGACGAGTGTTGCTGCCCGAAGAGGATGGAGCCATCTTCCTCTTCTTGTCCTCAATCTCCCGGCGCTTGCGCTCGGTGTTGAGGGCCGCATCAACCAGCTGGTTGAAGTTGTCGAAGCGGTGGTTCAGCAGCGCATACTGGATGTGATCATCCAGTCCCTCCTTGAAGTACTCCTGCTTGTCGCTATCACGAGCGACGTCAGCAGGGGCGTAGCGGGCAAGCTGAAGGAAACGGTCACGGTACTCCGTCACCGTCATAGATCCCTGAAATAGCGAACACAGATAACAAGGATGGAAATTGCTCAATTGGTCAGGTTACAAAAGAAATCAAGGATGGATCAAGCTCAAAAGGAATGGTAGGGAATTCCGTTAAATTTTACCTGCTTAAGAGCACGGAACTCCTTCTGCTTCATCTTCATAATGCCCTCAGGAATGTGATGGTTCCTGAAACGCTCACGGAACTGGTCCCACGTGAGAGCCTCACGATCCCGAGCTGGGTAGGACTCCCACCAGTCAAGAGCGGAGCCTCACAGCTGCCCTGCGGCGTAAAGGACTCGCTCCCGGTCGTCGCACTGCGCAACAACCAACTGGCGCTCCACCGAACGAAGCCAGTCGTCCGCCTGGAGTGGGTCCGTGGCGTGAGAGAAGGTCGGCGGGTGACCTCTCAGGAAATCCGCACGCCTGTCACGGGGCTGAGGCGGCGTAGGAGGCGGTGGCTGAGCATGGATCTGCTGCAGAGCTTGAACGGTGTTGTTCAGGGTAGCCATCATCTGCATCTGGAGCTGGAAGAACTGCTCCGGGGTCAGTGGTGGAGGCATCGGTAGCGGCTGACCAGTACTCTGGTTGTTCTGCTCCTGCTGGTCAGAACCGGAACCGGTGCGCCTGGTGGTCACCATCTGATTGCAACAAACGAAATTTATGAGAATAAGATATCGTGCAGCTGCGGAAATGAAACTTCGGAAGGAGATGTCAGAAAGAAAGGAATATAGGTTTGACCCCCAACGTTCTAACTCAATTTTATTATTACGTTCAAGTTGGGCTAGGTCGACTTGCATGAACAAGTTTAACTACTAGCCTATGCAATCAACCAAAAATCCAAATCAAGCATTTGCACAATAACAAACATTCAACATTCACAACTTAGTCGAGTTTTTCACACTACTCGACTAACACACTCGTTCTAGCGTATTTCCATCGGGACATCTTAAACTTATAACTTATAGGATTAGGCGACTCAGGCCAACGTCTACGGAAAACTCAAGCTACTTCTCAGAAAGGCAGGGAAGACAGCAAATCGAGGGCATAAGACTCAAGGAATAGAAGCAGAAACATGATGGTTGAAGATTTGCGGAGGCAAGCAAGAGAACCGAAGCCCTAAACTCGACCAATTCTATCTAGGCTTCGTCCTACAGTCGACACGGCTCTGATACCAATCTGTCACACCCGATTTATAAGAACATAAATCGAGCAATCATACATGCGCCAGGATCAAATCACGCATATATACAACAGATTATCAAGATATCACAACACATGTCACGAATAACATGAATATAAATCGTAAATGAATCATAAAAGGAATTATTTTATTACAACCGAATCAAGAATCGGTTCAAGAGTTGCGGAAGCGTAAAAGAGATACATGAAGAGCTGGGCGCCACAGGGACGTCGACTGGGAGACAAACGCCTAGAAGTCGTCGAAGCCGCTGACGTAGTCCTCCACGTTGCCGGGCACTGAGCAGCAATCGAAGATATCCGAAAGGGAACAGAAGAGTAGAGAGGCAAGTGTGAGTACAAAACTAGTACTCAACAAGTATAACACGAGCATGAGGCTCTAAGGTTAGCTGACTCAACTGCATTAGCTTTTAATCTTGGCAAATTTTATTAAAGCTAATTACTACAAGTGGATGAGTTACCATAACCCAAATTGCATAAGAATTAATCAATATTAATTAAGAACTACTAAGAACCATCCAAACCAAAACCACCCGGGGAATCTTCCTCGTCAAAGGTTGATAACCCCACTAATCAGACGGAGGATCTGGGCCGCTCATGACTGTGAGCACAGCTGATATATCAGTTTTACACTCTCGAGAGGTTGCACAACTTTACCCACAAGTCGTGAGCTACGCTAGTTGTTCATCACACTTCCTTAGGTGAGATGGCTAGCAAGCACACTACGAGACCGTTACAAAGGACACGTTGGTAAGGTGTAACCGCTAAGGATTCTGGATCAGCAACGATGGGGCCCACCTCCGGGGGTACAAGACACACAGCACAGACCAAGCCGGAGGAGCAGGGACCATTGAAGCTTACCACCCCTCTTGCCCACGCAGGTAAGTTACTCCCGAACCAAAATGACCTAATTAATAAGTCAAGACCGTCCCATACCAGTCTTGTGGTTGCGCGGTTGTCCCAGGTTGTCGCTCTATGAACCGGTCCTTATGGAGAGTGGCCAACCAAGCACTAAGCACCGTGCTGGCCCCCTAAACCATGTTTCTAACAAAAAACATCTTTTAAGGACGCACAAACCACTCAAGCACACAGCACAGAGGGTCGGCTCCAGAATTAAGTTACATAAGACCATTAATCAATTTAATTAAAAAGGACCAAGTGTGTTGTAGCGCAGCAACCTAGCACAACTAACCACAATGCAACCCAAAGGATATATATATAGGATATAAAGTGGCTAGGAAATCCTTATAGGCATACAGAATTAAAATGCAGTATGAAATTGTATTTAAAAGTGATAGGAAGTTCATGTTATACTTGCCTTCCTCGTACTCTCCCGGCTGCTGCTCAAACTGCTCGGAAGACGGCTGCTCCTGGTACTGGTCCAAAGGCTCCGCGTCTACTCACGATCATCAAACATAGTCCACACATACACACATGCACAAACAATAGCAAACTATAAGAAAACAGTACACCAATACAATAGAACAGCACATGAAACTAGCCTAGAACTATCCTACGCGTTACAACGATCGCGTGCACATAAAGAACACCTAAAACGGAGCTAAAACGCGAAAACTGCGCTTAAAACAGGATCCAGGGACCTAATTGTAAGACAAACAGGACTTCCAGGGGCTTCTGGACAAAACCGAGGACTAAAACGTAAATAAAGCATAGACTCAGGGGCTAGCACGTGAAAAGACATGGCTTGGACGGCGGGTTCAAAATCCAGAGAAGCCAGGGGGGTCCGCGCAAGATTCTGGGTCATTCTGGAATTATTTCTCAACTAACTAGGACTGCGGGTTGATTTCCCGGAATCCCGAGGGCTCTTTAGCAAAAGCGGCAGGCCGAACCGGTACGCTTTAATCTGGAGCGTTGGATCATGACCTGATGGCTCGGATTAGATCTGCTACGCGAAGGGGTACGCGCGGATCTCACCCGTTGGATCTCGATCCTACGCTCCGGACTCTATCCTCCCTCAGATCTAATACCCCCCGCTGGATCTGAGATGGGCGGCCGGGATTCAAAATGAGGGGCGAACCGTTACGCTCTAACCTGGGCGCTTGGATTTGGATCTAGCGGTTCGGGACAAAGGGGTACGCGGTTCTAATCAGGCGCGTCGATCTCGGATCGAACGGCCCAGGGAAAAGGGGACAGAGGGGGAGGCGGCGCTGCGACGCCGGCGGCAACACCCGCGGCGGCGCGGCTCGGGGCTCACCGGAGCTCGGCGTTCCCGCCGCTCCGGGGGCCAAACTGACCTGGGCTTGGGTCCGGCGTGACCTGCGCGACACGCGTGACTCACCTAGGGCCCTAAAGGAACGCAGGGAGGACTCTAGCGGCGAGTTCGACGGCGGGGGCGGCTCGGGGCGGCGGCGCATCGGCGGCGCTCGCGTTCCGGGCTTTTCAGGCGGCTAGGGACTACCGCAGCTGGTGCAAAAGGACCAGAGCGCGAAGGGGGAACTCACCGAGGGGCTACGGTGCCCGGAGTTGCAGCGGAGGAAGGAACCCGACGGCGACCGGCGGCAGCAGGACGACGGCGCTCGCGGGGAAAGGTGCTGCAGGGGTTCTCCTAGCTCCGGGTCACCGCGGATCGTCGTGTGGGGGTCCTGTGGAGGTTTAAAGGAGGGTCAGCGGGGTCGTGGCGCGCCGGCGGTGAGGAATTGAGCGGCGGCGTGCGACTTACCCGCGGCGGAGGGGAAAGAGGCCGGCGGCGCTAGGGTTTGATTGACGGCTAGGGTTAGTGCTTAGAGGGTTGGGCGGCTCTTGTAGGGTGGCGGCGGCCCCGTTGACGTGCGGGCCCGAGGAGCGCAGCTCACCGGAGATCTCGGAGAGGGGGTTGCGCCGGGGAAGAAGCAGGGGAGGAGGGGGCGATCGGTGGGGCCGACCTGGCAGCGGGAGAAAGGAGGGGAGAGCGGTGCGCGAGCGGGAGGGAAAAGCGGCGCCGACACGCGGGCCCGGGTGATCAGACAGAGAGAGGAGAGAAGGAGCCGGCGCTGAGGGAAACTGGGCCGGGGCTCGGCCCACGCGGAAAGAGAAGAAAGAGGGAAGAGAGAGCTGGGCCTCGGGTGGCTTGGGCCAGGAAAGAAGAGAGGGAGAGAGAGAGCCCGCGGGTGAGGGAGAGGAGAGGGAAAAAAAAGGAATTGGGCTGGGCCAAGGGTTTGGGGTTGGGCTGCTTCCTTTCATTCCTTTTCCTTTTTTTTTATACTCCACTCATTCAAACAAACATCATTTGAATTCAAATAAATTTGAATTCAAATCCGACAAACTTAACACAAGAAAAATAATGCTGCAGCATGAATGCACAAACAATTTTGATCCTATGATAAATTTTATTTTCCTGTGTTATAAAATTACTTTAAATACGAGATAATTTAGAGAGAACCCTGGAAAATTTATTCGAGCCCAAATAAATTAATTAAAATTTAAGGAAATTACCTTAGGGTGTTACAAAACTTATACAAATTAAGCTTGAAAGGGTTTAAATTTAATTAAGCATGCCACTAAGGATTTTGTACCTAGATCTTTTTACCATGTGATGATCTACAAATAGAATAGTCCATAGTAAATATTTTAGGAATTTATAACACTGTTTGCCTAAGATTTGAATTTAAACCTAACATTTGAACTAAATTCAAATACCCTAGTATCTATTTTCATAAAATTATGAAAAATTTATGGTAAGCTTATCCACTAGGAATAAGCTTATCCACAAAAATTCAAGGCCATAGCCTTTATGAATTTCAAATTAAAAATCAAACTTGTTAATCTAATTCAATTAATTCAACTAATTAAGATAATTGGATTAGAATACCAATAATAAGTTTATATTTGAACCTCTTGCTTCATGAATGCATGTGTAATACTCTGTTGGATTGCAACTTTATTGTGAACTAAAATTTTTAACTCTAGAACCATCTAATCAAATCGTTGCATATCATGTAGAGTCAACGACACTCGACGACGGAGTCTACGAGCTAGTCCCGGAAACTGAGCAAGAGTTTTCTGAAGACCTAGTAAACATCGTCGAGACTCTAACTGAAGACCCGAACCAAAGTTCGGAAAGTTTTGACACTCCTACCCCCAGCCCCGCTCAAGAAGGCAAGCCCCGGTGCATAACCCAGTATTTCAATTTACTACAATTTTATGCTTATATATTATATCTTGCATTAAGTCTAGGAATTAAAATGGAACCCTAGATGCATTGACACTAGGAACCTATGTATTGTGCCTGAATTCTTATCGAATAGATGCTTTGCTAATAGGACCAGTAGAAGTCGGGTGATTTCCTGTCACTTGTGCGATATAGGAGTTGAATGTTTACTATTCTACAGTCAATATAAGGATGATGGATGGGGTCATGTGCAGTATCATGACTCGGAAGGTTACCCCATCTATGTTGATAAAAGTTGTTAAGGTCACAGTGTGTGGTACTGGTGGCTAAGCGTTTGAAAGTACTAGCCACATGCCGCGAAATATGGTAAAGCGGTAAGCCTAATACTTGATTGGCCCGGCAAATGGACATGTCTCCACCACTCGGTTATTTAGTTTCTATTGTATACATGCATCGACGTGTGGGAGTACGTTCTGCGTAGCAGACAGGAGTACGATCATGTAGTCACGCTACAGACGTATGTCCTGCACAATTGGTGTGCGTACGGTCCTGCAGTCGCTTGTGGTGGCCCTGATCCATAACCCGGAATATGAGGGAAACGGTTGCTTTGGAATGATCTTTGGATGTTCCAAGCGTGTGAGTTAGGTTTACCCTTACAAGGTTTGGAAATTCGATTCAGAATCGTCCGTTTCTCGTGGAGATTGAGACTGCTTATTCATTTTGCCACATAGAGTAAGAACAGTAACCATTCTGGAATAATCTGGATGGATGTTAATCTCTACCTTGTTTGTATAGAATAGGTGCTTACCTAGAATAGTTAATGAGACTAGAATCTGAAAGCTAAAATATGAAAGTAGATCATTCTCTTTGTTACTTTTCAGCTGAAATTAAACCTAGAACCATTACAAGAGCTAGCATAAGTCTAGCTACATGGCTATGTATACCATGATCCGGTTAAGTCTTGCTGAGTATTAGTATACTCAGTCTTGCTAGTCTGTTTTTCAGGTACGACCCTTGAGAACCCCACGGATAGTCCTGCATGGCCAACATGTGTTCCGTTTGGCTGGTCCGTGGAGTGGGATCCGTCCCCGGCTGGCAGTGACCCTCCTGAATGATGCCATGCTTCGGGCTGAGTGTGGTGTCAACCCCTGCGACGAGTGTAGTCGCGCGTTAAATTTTCTTCCGCTGTGAACCTGGACAAGCTGTTTTGCTTGTCGTTTTAACAATATTTGTATAAGTTTACCTTAAGTTTGAACGGTTTGTAATAATGTTTAATATCCTGTGATTTAAAAGTTGACGAGTTGTGTGCAATTGTAAACTCGCCTTCGTGCGAGGTAAACCTGCTTCGATCCTGTTGAACCGTGGTTGCATCAGGCGGAGACCCGACAGACCAATGGGTTGTTCCATTTGAAGTGCGTTAAGTTAGTATCGGCTGTATAGCGATGACTAGTGCACTTAAGCCGGAATAATTCAGGCGGTTCTGCCACAGCTAAGAGATTGTATCGTAATCTGCTAGGGTTAGTTAAGAAGATCAAGTCTCCGGACTATAGTGAGATTCAATAAAAATAACAATCCAACATTCACAACAAACCCTCGGCGCATCGCCATCCCTTCTACCAAGGGTTTCTCCATTAACTGACATGCTGCTCCGATCATGCTCCGCATGGTCGGGGCAGCATTGCATTTATCTGCTTATCTTTGTATTTCTCATGCTGAAGCGTTGTTGATGACGAGTAACACTTGTTATCTTAAACGATTATGATACTGCATTAGTTCTTAATAATATATTCATGCTCTGCTTGCTATTCGTAATCGTTTAGCTACCCTTGTACGTGATCCCAGGTGCAAGGCAGTGCCTTGTTCTATTCTTACTTAGTAGATCTAATCTGTTATGGTAGTTCTTTGTGCTACAAGGAATTGGTTTAATATCCGTATGATTAGGCCCTTCAAACGGGTTGAATGTTCCGGCTGCATGTTTGGTGCTTTAGGGTAATCTAAGGCGGGATTGTTCCGGGAATCGGCTTATTAGTTGGTTTTTAGGCCTCTTTTTAGGTTAGCATCCTACTATCTTTCATGTTCGTTAGGCTTAACTACGCGTAGGATGTTCCGGTTACATGGTGAAAACCTTTACTGTCGTAGATTGGATTAGCTTGGTAATTACAGAGCATGCTTTTATCTTTTCTATCGGATTCGTACAAGACATTCGAATATTAATAGATCCGATGTGTTAAACGGGGCAATCGGCTTCTTTTAGCCGATTCTGAGAGTTACCCGAAGGTCCAACCTGGTACGAAGACAGGTCCGACCCAGTGCAGAGGCTCCATTGGCTCTTTTAGCCGATCTTGGGAGTCATTTGAAGAGCCAGTCGAGGCTCGGACTAATGTTTGACGTGGCTGTGCATGCAGGAAAATAACTGATAACGACTTCTACATCTTCCTGATCAGGTATAGGTCAGGTGGCATGCCTAGCACTTCATCAAGATAGGGCGTGTGCCGGACTTCTGGGCCGTTGACCAAGGGACCGGGATCCACCACCAGTCCCGGGAGGTTCCCGGCTCCTCGTGTTGCCTGTCGCTGCTCGCCGGTGGGTTTTGACCGACAATAATACCATAATATGTTGACATGGCTGATCTAGGGTTTTAGTGTTAGCTTCTTAGCTGCCACATCCACTTTGCACTTTTCTTACTAATGAGATGGTGTAAGATAAACTAGAAAGGAAAAGGACTATAATTCAAGAAGTGAATTACATGTTGAAAGGACCCTTCCTGTATGCATATGGGGCATTTATTTCTCTTCAAGTTGCCATACGTTATTTCTCTTCAAGTTAAAACAAGCTAACCCATAGTTTACGTCTCTTCAAGTTGCCTCTTCTTTCAGCTTGCCACCATCAATATAAGGTGTAACAGTTCAACCAAATGTTATGTACATTACTGACTACTTACAACCCATGATCACAAGCTCGCACCGTTTTTTGTTGCATTTCCATGCACTTACCTTGTATTATTTTTTTTCAGTGGGATGGGTCCAGATTTCCGCGTTCTTGTGAGGAAAAGCCGGAAGCAAGCCCAGCAGTATTACCGATTGTAAAAGGTATCTGTGACAGTTCATTTGGTGTACATTATCTTTCTATTTAAATATCTTGACGCAAAAATGTCCTTATGAAAGTGATATGCAGTATATCTACTCGGTGATTCTTTTAAAACGACCTATCACTATACTTAAGTGTTGTACCTCATGTCTGTTTTTTCTGTCCATATGGCAAGTAAATATCTTTGAATCTGTAGGAGGTCAAGACAACTGAGGTTAATGTAAATATAGAAGGCTCATATGGTATATCAAGTTTCTAAAAGTTAAAAATCATCGTTGTTGTTTTTTCTAGTTGGTGAGGCCCACTAATATGAGCAAATTACCCATCAAACAACACTTAAGGTTGACACAATTCATATACATGGATCAATGTCACACAGAAGACCGCAAGTAACTGTGTTGTCCTATTGCGGCACCATGTTCTTACTTTGAATGTGTTATGTAATTACCTTTTCTTTTGCAAATGATTTTTGGTACACAATATTACCACGCACGTTTGTGATTGTATGCAAACCCATAAGTATCCTGTTATTTTGAAGTGAAAATAACAATTTGTGCTTTCTGATTGTTATTTTTTCCAACCATTGCAGGAGTCTATACCTGTTACACAGCTTGTCAGAGAAACCGCTGCTGTTACGCGGGAGTTCACACAGTCTGGGTATGTTAAGTTGATACATGTGTTCATTTTCATTCCTTTGTTGAGATTTCTAGATATTGTGGATGTATTTGATGATTTTGTGACCATGTATTTCATAAAGAGGCTTATGGATATGTTAAGTAACTGCTTATGGATGCTTATGGATGATTGTGTTTCATAATTACTATTATATGCAGCTGTTTTTTTAGCAGGATCCTAGTATTTTCGTTGGCCACCTGGCTGACGAAAATACTGCAGGGTGTCCAGTATTTTCGTCGGCTGTGAGCCGATGAAAATACGTGCAGCCGTTTTCGTCGGCCTGGCAAGCCGACGAAAATATTACCATCATTTTCGTCGGCTAGACTGGCCGACGAAAATAGGTTCACATTTTCGTCGGTCGTGCCGGCCAACGAAAACAGTTTTATTTTCGTTGGTTGCCGACAAAAAGCATTTATTTTCATCGATTTTATTCCATCGGCCTAATTTCGTCGGCCAACCGATAAAAATAGCTATTTTCGTCGGCTTTCGGGCTATTTTCGTCGGTTTCTGACCGATGAAATTACACTATTTTCTTGTAGTGTTGGATGCCTAGAACTAAGTCCTTGCCATATATATGTACGTGTGTATAATATGAGCTTTGTAATCTTAGTATAAAAGTACATAGGATCCTTTTTCTTTCTTTTGCCTCTCTCTCCTAGTTATCTTTATCGGAGTCTGGTTCTTCTTATGTGTGACATTATTCCTTTATTATCAGTTAGCCTTGTTTGGACTTTAGTGTATAAATTAAGATATAATCATGAACTTAGTAATCCTTATAACCGTTGCCTTCCTTGTGAAAAAATAAATAACGATACCTTAAATACTATGAGAGTTTCCGTGCGCTTACAAAATTTATCTGTGACTGTAAAAAAGTGCTTGATTCAAGGGTATATGTGTCTTTTTTGTGCTTGATTAAGTTGTTCTATATATATATACACAACCTCCGTTACACATAACCTATTAATTGCTATTAGATGCCACTGTTTTTTATCAACAGTAATTCTAGAAAGTCATCGGTACGGTTGTTGCCTATGCATATTAAGGACACTATAAATGCTATTACTTTAGGTCCACAAAATAGATGCATTACTGTCACTGTAAAAGCTTTGGCATTTCATTTCCTTTGTTCACAAGTCAGTGGAACATAAACAAATAACTACTGTTTCCATCATCGCCGTACCATATTAGCTAGTAATAAGATGAGGGCTATTCAAGCGATGCTGCTGACCAGCGTGGCCCTCCTCGTTCTATCATCTAGTGTGTACTTCTGTATCAAAGTTTAATACTATTAATATAAACATCCTTTTGTGATTTAATCTTTCTTTTTATCATCTTCTGAAAATTGCAGATGCGATGGCACAGGCGGCATCAGTACCATGCAGCGCTGCAGATCCAGAATGTCATTGCGTAATTATAGAGGTTCCTCAGCCCTGTGATCACGAGGAATGCAAGATGCAATGCGCCGCCAGGTTTTTTGAGCCAGCCGGTGACTGCCTAGCCAATGGGCGCAGATGCAAGATGTGTCCCTTGGCCCCTCCAGCGGAGAAAATGATTTAGCAACTCTGAGCTACTAAATATATGATGTTAGTTTGTTCTACACGTCATATATTTAAAATTTCATATATGACATACCATCACCTTTTAGTATTAACATGCATGAATAAAATTTCATTTTTCTCTTCGTTTTGGAGTTATGGGAAATGAAATGTATCTAGGATCTCATGGTTAAGTATAGAACTTGATAACCAATGGATACTTAGGCCAGTCCCAATGAAAATTTTATGAAGAGTTTCATAGTATTAAATTCAATGCATATCATCAATTTTGCTGACATGGCGAGGAGAGAGGAGAGAATTTCGTAGAATAAGAGAGGAGATTCATTCCCATAAAACTCAGTCGGTACAGTTACCTAGTTCTCATCTTGGTAACTGTGCTATGAAACTATGCACTGGGACTGGCTTAGTATATAGTACAAAGAGGATTTTGGGATTCTAAAGATATTTAGGGCCAGTTTGGTAGAGCTCCAACTGATCCTGATTCTCTGTGGGAGTTGATTCTCTAAGAGAAGTGATTCTGTGGCTGAAGGTGATTCTCTTTGATTCTCTAGCATAAACTCTTAAAATCAGGATGGAGAATCACTTCACAGAATCAGGAGAAGCTACTTTTTTCAGCTCCCAGCCTCTTAGTTCATTTCAGAGAATCACTCCACAGAATCAGCAGAGAATCACTTCTCTCTGAAAAACTGTTTGGCAGAGCTCTTGCTGGATTCAGCAGAGAATCAGCTCTGGGAGCTCTGCCAAACTGACCCTTAGTTATTTGTTAGAATCAAGTAAGGCATAAGTACATTTTATGAACCAGACAAATTTAAAGCCCAAGGGTATTTTAGGCGCTCAAGATTATCAGATGTGAATGCCTTCCAAACCATCCATGACTAAACTACTAAATAAAAGGAGATTTTCGAACACAATCCTAAAAGCTAGTCTCAATTGCAAATATAACACCTTCCAGGTAATGTAGAGTAATCCGCCAAGGGTGCTCATCGACCTCTTTCTTCCTCCTCTTCCTTCTCCACTTCATTTTTTTATTTTTCTCCCTCTCCATTTTCTTCTTCTTATTCTTCTTCTTCTTCATCATCATTATCATCATCATCATCCATGACCAAAACTTGTAGGGGGGCTCCACTATGAGCACATATGTACTGGGGCTGGACCCATGCCCCTAGTTCTCTTTCAGTTGCAACACACATGAGAGTATTTTGTAGAACATATAGGCTGCGGAACCAATAGCAAAATCATACTTGCTTATGCGATGCATATCCTAATCAAAGGGAGATACAAAACCACAAAAAACACTTCAAGTACAAATTTCTCATGATCCTACTAGGCTATTAACAAGATAATACTCAAAGGGTCATGAAAGATAACTACAACATTGAAAGATAACTAAAACATTCTTCCCTAAGATCTAGGTCCACTTGCATATGCTCCCACTACACAAACGGTTCTGTTTTAAGCACTGTACAGTGGCTATGATTCGCTTGGTGCTTTCCCTCCTTCGTACTATCACTACATAGGGGTAATCGCCCACCTCGCTCATGCACACTATAACAATGTATCCACAGGAATTACGCTAACCACCATGGCTACCAGTAACCCTACTAAGACCACATATGGAATTCCAAATCATGGTATATGTATAAAATATGCATTAGTTACATCCCAAGAATAAAAAAGAGTTTACTCCATCATCCTACACATCTTGACCCATATATGGGGTAGCCAGACTCTTGAGAGTGTCATCAGGGGGGGGGGGGCGAACACTCTAGGTAGATTAGACTAGAGCCCCTGTGCTGATTGACGCAAGATGGTTCTCCACCTTCCCGAGGTCCTTGCAGTGATCCAATTTATTCTCTTGTGGCAGCGGTTGAATTGTGAGAATGTTGACCATCCTGCTGTATATGAATGCGATATATGTATACTTGCTCTAAATCCACTTAGCTTGGAGTGTCATCTAGATGAATGGTCGGTTCATCAACCTTCGACTCATCATGGTCTTTTGTTTGTGGACCTGAGCACTTGATCCAGGACTTGAATGCCTTGGCGAATCAGCAAAGAGGTGCTTGCTTTGATTGGCTGTTGTCGGTAAAAACCCACCGGCGAGCAGCGACAGGCAACACGAGGAGCCGGGAGGCTCCCGAGACTGCTGGTGGGCCCTGGTCCCTCGGTCAACGGCCCAGGATCCGGCACATGACCTGGCGTCTGGGTTGCTAGGTGTGCCACCTGACCTTGTACCTGATCAGGAAGGTGTAGAAGTGATTTATATTAGTTTCCTGCATGCACAGACACGTGTAAATATTAGTCCGAGCCGTGATCGGCTCATTGGGTGATTCCCGATATCGGCTATAAAGAGCCGATTGTGTCCAATGTCAGATCGGATCTAAGTATTTGAATAAAGCACATATATCCGATGGCAAGAGCAGCTTCTACTGCAAGCTCCATCATGGTGTCCATGCATCCTACTCTACTCCAGGTGGGGAGAAGGGGAGCGACATCTCCGTCGATCGGTATGAGGATAACATCTCTATCCCCTAGTTCACGGTGACTGCTTGGGAAGGGGCCATGAAGATGAAGGTTCAGGTCCTCTTTCACGTACCTTGCCTAGAGTTCTTCCGTGTTGAAACTACCATCAGCCATGGTACCTATTGGTAGTTTTTGGTTTGCCCCTATGAAATCTCAAAATCTCCATCTAATTTCTTATTTTTTGAGGGGGGGGGAGTATGGCAGGTGGTGCAGCCACATCATGAATTAGTTATGAACAAAACCACTACCACATTGTTGGAAATACCACCAAAACGGGGCTTGGGGGTACAGATTGCTCGGTTTTGATAGTTGTGGGGCCAACTTTAGAGGGTTATGAGTTGGGGGCCAAAATTAGACAAATGTGATAATTGATGTGCCAAAAGTGGACGTTTTCCTTTCTTTAAAGACATGTAGATCAGTAAGTACTGATAAAATAATTCCTCCTTTATACAATAGAGGAGTTTAGAGCATGTGAACATAAATCTGTCACACATTCTTTTTTAATATATAACCAGTAGGGGAGCTCTCCACTCCTGTTTCATCAAAAAAAATTGTTCTATGTTTTGCTTTACTATACACTACTAGATACTAATTGCTATGTTATTATCCGTGACAACCCTTTTGTGTCCCTTAATAATTAGAAGACAATGACATATCCATACACAGATTAGGCATGTTTTAATGCTAGTATTAATATGCTACCAGCTATCCGGTTCTCCACTATATGCAGAAATTAAACAGCTTCTAAATAGAAAAGGACTATAAATCTATGCTAATCCACCCCTCAAACACAAACTGGAAAAACTTCATTTTTTCATCCGTGGTTGCCATTTTACTTTTCACGTTCATAGCAGGCTAACATGAGGATGAAAATACTAGTTTTGTTGCTACTGAACCTAGCTCTTTTGGTGCTGTCGTCAGGTCTTTCTCTATGACATTCTCAATGTTAATAATGCTGAAATCACTTATGTTGATCTGATCCCCAAGTTTATTCAATGACCCTTTCCTGATTCCCAGATTCAATAGAGAAGGCATCAATACGTAGTAGCTCTGCGGATGCTCCTTCAGTTGTGCCTTGTATTTCAACAATTATCAGGTGGGGTTACTGCGACCCCGTAGGCTGCAAGATTGAATGCAGGTTCTTATCGGGCCGGGAAGATGGCTACTGCGCTCTCCTAGGTTGCTCATGCAAGAGGTGTGGAAATGCTTTTCGTCCAATAATTCATAAGGCAATGTAATACTTAGAAGTAGCGCCATCCATCAGAAAAGCAATATACAATATGAACCTATGTCATTCTAGGAGTTTCATAAATAAAAGGCAGGGTGCAACTGTATACGCCCTCCTTCTCGAAAAACATGACGTTGAGATTGATAGCTTTTGCGCTTTTATGAGTGGAGGTAGCATTACAAACAAGAACTTGTAAGGCATAATAGGCATTTTCATCCCTAAACTTTGGCCCAAGGCTCAATTTGGTCCATCAACTATCAAAACGGTTATTTTAGTCCTGAACTTTCTTTTTAGTCTCAATTTCATCTCTTGTCTTATTTGGCATGTCATGTTGTCACGCTATGTTATCGAAGAGTCCTCCAAGATGAACAAGCACCGAATTGATCCTATTTATACCCATCCCCTCATTTCTTCTTTGTTAGGCTAGGCAACCTATACATGAGTAAAGACACAACAACGTAGTCATGCAACTACACTATTTATCAGACCTGGGGCTACAGGACTGCGCACATAGCATAGAATATTCTGGAATAAGGGATGGGGCATGTCCCATACCTTATATCTGTTGTAACTACTCATATGCAAGTAGGACTAGTCGGAATAGAAGAAAATTACCCAAGTAGTACTCAGGTTGGACTCCTAAGCTAGTATCGGGCTAGGATTCCATATGATGAGGACATCACTCATTTGGATGCACACAACACTTCTTCACTGGACATTCAAGGTCCAATCACTAGAGCTCATGCACGATAATTGAATTTAGAGGTGAGCTCGTTGCTAAGCACTTCAACTTATGATTTTTGAGAATAGATTGCTACCTAATGATTATATTGTGATTAGGAACCAAGGAGAGAACCAGGAGATGCATGGAGAAGGGCTTGGAGGTGTGGAGGTACAGCATGGGAGTGCAAGCCAAGTTGGAGACCCAATCCAAGTCGACTTCGAGTCCACCTCGGAGTCCAGAAGCAGTTTGCCTTACATTGGACGCCCAGGACACAAACAGAGTTGGATTTGGACGTTCTATATATGGTTGGAACCAGAACTTCATAAGGCTTCCAATGGCACTGGTCCCACATCAAAATTCCTTCTAAATCGACGGAATCATCGAAAGAAGTGGACATCCAGAATTTGTCAGGGTGCTACGTCACCATCTTTTGGGCCGCTGGCCCGTGTATCGTGTTGGAGCCCGTTAGGGTTACGTCCAGGGGACTTGCATGCACTTAACTCCTTTTTATTCAGTAGCCATTACCACTTTAGGGTTTGGGTTTTGCTTAGATTCAATCTGTCATCAAATAGTGTCGCCATTCATCGGTTTGTGAGACCCCAACTTGTGAGTTTAATCATTCACCTGCAAATTGGTTGCATTCTTCCTTGTTCTTGCTTGTGTTCTTTGATTCTCAAGCAAGGATTAGCCTTCTTGGCAAGGTCGACCGAGCACTGCTGGTTGATAATCAGAGAAGATGTTGTGCTGCAATTGCGGGATTCGGAACGTGTTGTTCAGAAGCCGGATCGAATTGTGTAGCGACTCCACCAAATCGAGAGCTATTAGAACCTTTCGGAAGATTGGGAACCCTAATCTACATCAAGTGGTATCCAGAGATAGGTTTACCATCAGGTTTATCTTACCCTTATTAGATTTATTTTTCCTTCGTCCTGGAGTCCACAGAAAAGCCAAAAAATTTTATCTCCTTCCTATACCGTGTTTAGCCGTTTGCATAATTCTATTTCAGAGTCCATAGTGTTGAGTTTGTATCCTAGTTCGTGTCTTTATTGCTGGTTTAGTTTGTGTTTTAGTTCAGTTGTGTTTTCCTTTTCCGCTGCCATCGTTTCCACATTTGTTTTCCCCACCCGATTCGTATCCGATTCCGATTCAACCACCAGCAAATCCTAATTCGGAGGGTCTTCCTTAAAACGGGTATAACTTCACTCAGAACTCCGATTGAGGTGAATTTTTTTTCGGAAAGCTCTTAAAAAATTGCACATACAATTCCATGGCAATGCCAGGTGCGGCAATCTCAAAAAAATTAAAAAAAATCCGGAAGGCACTTGATTCGAGCTCCAAAGTTCCAACACCAGTTTTTCCAAACGCTCGCGAATTTCTACCGATCACATCTTTTATCGGTTTGAGCTGATCCTTGGTGTTGTTCCTATTCTTATGCCCCTGGTTGAGAAAAAAAATATCAAAACAACAAAAGCAGAAAACAAAAATTTGATTTCTACTAGTGCTAAAAGACAAAACAGGAGGCTTTCACCTGTTGTTTCTCATAGTGCTGCTGGATACTTGTTGATCTTGTCATTGTTGTTCTTCATATTCATCCTTATGCCTTCTTGTTGACACTACTGTTCTAAGGACATGAGTAGACTAGCAATTAAGGACTAGTAGCTTTGGACATTGATTCAGCATTACTATCTGTTATTGAATTGTGTTCCACTCACATATTTAGCCTTCATATAGCCCCACATAAAACTTCTGGACAACAGGTTTTTGACCCTTGCAATCGCAGAGCATGCTCCCAGGTATCCTTAGCCTTGCTGGTAAGACCCTTGTAAGAGCTTGGTAAGGTGTTTTTCTATTGCGGTGTTGATTGAGATGCACCACTGTCCCTATGTAATAGATTATTAGGGATAACCTTCACTATTTGTTCCTGTTCTTATGTCTACAATGGCAGGTGATGATGGATGTGGCACCCCCAAAGACTTCCATGAGTGTGTGAGCCATGATCAACTACGTGAGGCCATCGAGCAGGGGCAGCAGGTGATGACAAACACTATCACCCAGGCAATCACCACCGCCATCAAGGACCTCAGGCTTTATGAATCCATTGAGCGCTTGGATAAATGGATATCCACTCTAACCGATAGGGTGGTTGCGTTGGAAACTCGTCCCCCACCCAATGAAGATAACGACGTGGTCTATGATGTTCATGGTAACATAGATGAAGCAGCCACCAGAGACGCGCGACTTCGACGTCGTCTACGAACCAACACCATAGGTATGGGTGGTAATCATAACCATGCTCCTGATGACCCTTATGCTAAGATTAAATTCAGTATACCTTCATTTTCTGGACATTATGATGCTGAGGGACATATTGATTGGGAGATGACTGTCGAGCAGAAATTTAGTGCCCATCTTGTACCTGAACAACATAGAGTTTGACAAGCCACTAGTGAATTTAAGGATTTTGCTATCATTTGGTGGACTAGTTTAACTTCAGCAGGGCTTGCACCTACTACTGGGCAGAACTTAAGGTTGCTATGCGTGATAGATTTGTTCCCCCTTCTTATCATAGAGATCTGCGTAAGAGCTTGATGCGCTTAGAACAGGGAGATAAGTCTATATAGGACTATTATGGTGAGCTTCAAAAGGGTTTGATGCGTTGTAGCATAGTAGAGGGAACTGAGGATTCTATTTGTCATTTTTACTCGGGTTTGCGGTGTGATATTCAGGACATAGTGGATTATAAGGAGTTTAACATCGTCAACCAGTTGTTTCAGTTGGCTATGTTTATAGAAAAGGAGTTGCAGGGATGTGCTTTGCAGGGCATGAGCAAGGTTGGCACCACATACACTCCGCGTTCGATGCCATCATCCAGGCTGACCAGACCCTCCTCTTTTCGGGCGCCTCCTCCAATGAGCAAGCGACCAGCAGATGCCGGAGTTGCTGCACCGCCTAAACCTTCAGATTCAGGTAAAAAGTCTTTCTAGGTTCCAATAGGTGCATCCTCTGTGGCTTCTACAGGACACATGACCGGACTTCAGTGCCACCATTGCCTTGGTTTTGGCCATGTGCGGAAGGATTGCCCAAGTCAGCAGGCATACATGGCTACAGACGATGGGTACATCAGCACCTCCAACATGGAAGATGACGCAGCAGAAGATGCTACTGCGGAGGATGGTGATGTCCTTGGTAGCGAGGACACGGCGGCTTTTAGGAGCATCATCGTGCACTGAGTACTCAGCACGCAGTTACAACAACCACAGAAGCTTCAATGCCATAATTTATTCCAGACTTTCTTCATCATCAACAATCGACGAGCACGTGTCATCATTGATGGAGGTAGCTGCAATAATTTGTTGAGTTCAGATTTGGTCAAGAAGTTAGGCTTGACCATACGCCCCCACCCCCATCCATACCATCTTATGTGGTTTAATGATGCTGGAAAAGCTAAGGTAATACATACTTGCAGAGTTTCATTTTCCATTAGTTCCAATTCTAGTTCTGTTGATTGTGATATGGTACCTATGGAAGCTTGTTCAATTTTATTGGGTCATCCTTGGGAATTTGATAATGATGCTACACACCATGGTCGAAGTAATACATACACTTTTATGCATAAATGAAAGAAAATTACTTTGTTACCTTTGACCCCTGCTGAAATTGTACAAGCTGATAAAGAGCGAGCTGCTAGTTCGAATGATACTAATTCTGAAAATTAGCAAGTTGCTAAGTCTCTTTACCCACCTAAAAAGGATAAATAAATTAAATTGAAGGGTGTCATGCTTGCCAGAAAATATGACCTTGCTGAACTTTCTGATGATGATGTTTGCTATGCTTTGGTGTGCACGCAGACCTTGTTTTCACTTGATAATATTGCTAGCTCGATACCTCATGTTGCCACTAACCTTTTGCAGGAGTATAAGGACATTTTTCCATCTGAGATACCACCAGGACTACCACCTATGAGAGGGATTGAGCATTAAATTGATTTGATTCTGGGTGCAACTTTGCCAAACCGTGCTGCTTATAGAACCAACCCCGAGGAGACTAAGGAAATTCAGCGACAAGTCCAAGACCTTTTGGACCGTGAGTATGTACATGAAAGTCTTAGTCCTTGTGCCGTTCCTGTTCTTTTGGTTCCTAAGAAAGATGGTACTTGGCGTATGTGTGTTGATTGTAGAGCTATCTATAATATTAATATTCGGTATCGTCATCCTATTCCTACGCTAGACGACATGCTTGATAAGTTGTGTGGCTCTATCATTTTCACAAAAATTGACTTGCGTAGTGGCTACCACCAAATTTGAATGAAACTTGGAGATGAATGGAAAACAGGTTTTAAAACCAAATTCGGGTTGTATGAATGGTTAGTAATGCCTTTCGGTTTAACTAATGCACCTAGTACTTTCATGCGATTAATGAATGAGGTTTTGAGGCTTTTTATTGGTCAATTTGTGGTGGTTTACTTTGATGATATCTTGATTTATAGCAAGTCTTTGGATGAACATATGGATCACTTACGTGCTGTTTTTAATGCTTTACGAGATGCACGTTTATTTGCTAACCTTGAGAAGTGCATCTTTTGCACGGATCGAGTCTCTTTCCTTGGATATGTTGTAACTCCACAAGGAATTGAGGTAGATGAGACAAAAATTGAAGCCATAAAGAGCTAGCCGACTGCCCAATCCATCACACAGGTGAGGAGTTTTCTTGGTCTTGCAGGTTTCTATCGCCACTTTGTCAAAGATTTCAGCACCATCGCTACGCCGCTGCACGAGTTGACAAAGAAGGGTGTGGTGTTTCGTTGGGGACAAAAACAAGAGGAGTCCTTTGCCACTTTGAAGGACAAGCTTACGCACGCGCCACTGCTGCAACTTCCAAATTTTGGTAACACTTTTGAGCTTGAATGTGATGCTAGTGGAATTGGCATTGGTGGTGTTTTGATGCAAGATGGTAAGCCTGTTGCATACTTTAGCGAAAAATTGCATGGTCGTGTTCTAAATTACTCTACGTATGATAAGGAATTGTATGCTCTTGTACGTTCTTTAGAGACGTGGTGTCATTATTTGTGGACTAAGGAATTTGTTATACATTCTAATCATGAATCGTTTAAGTACCTTCATTCTCAAAACAATCTGAACCGTAGACATGCTAAATGGGTTGAATTTATTGAGTCTTTTTCTTACATCATCTGACATAAGAAAGGGAAGGATAATATAATTGTTGATGCTTTGTCTAGACGATATACCTTGTTGTCCCAACTTGATTGTCGGACTTGAATCAATTAAAGAACAATATGCGCTTGACCCTGATTTTAGAGATGTCTTGCTGAATTGTAATGAGGGATGTACATGGAACAAGTTCGTGGTCAATGATGGGTTTGTGTTTAGAGCTAACCGCTTGTGTATTCCAGTTGGTTTCGTTCATCTTTTGTTGATGCAGGAGCGCATGGAGGAGGATTGATGGGGCATTATGGTGCTAAGAAGATGGAAGATGTTTTGGCCTCACATTTCTTTTGGCCAAAGATGAGGAGAGACGTTGAGCGGTTCGTCAGTCGCTGCACTACATGTCAAAAAGCTAAGTCTCGGTTGAATCCACATGGTTTGCACATACCTCTTCCTGTTCCTTCTATACCATGGGCGGATATTTCTATGGTTTTGTGTTGGGTTTGCCTCGGACTAAGAGGGAGAGGGATAGCATTTTTGTTGTGGTAGATCAATTTTCTAAGATGACACATTTTATACCATATCATAAAAGTGATGATGCTGTCCATATTGCTGACCTCTTTTCCAAAGAGATTGTACGTTTGTATGGTATGCATTCTACTATTGTTTCAGATCGTGATGCAAAATTCTTGAGTCATTTTTGGCGAACTTTCTGGAACAAGTTGGGTACCAAATTATTATTTTCTACCACTTGTCACCCACAAACAGATGGACAAACGAAGGTGGTAAATCGCACCTTAGGCACCATGTTGAGGGCTGTTTTGAAGAAGAATTTGAAAATGTAGGAAGAATGTTTGCCTCATGTGTAGTTTGCATACAATCGGGCAATACATTCTACAACCAAGGTAAGTCCTTTTCAGGTGGTGTATGGTTTCAACCCCTGTGCTCCTATTGATATTTTGCCTTTGCCTACTAGTGAAAGGATTCATAGTGATGCAAAAGAACATGCTGATTTTATTTTGCAAATGCATGAAACAACTAAGCACAACATTGAAAAGATGAATGAAAAGTATAGAATTGCTGGTAGTAAAGGTAGAAAGGAAGTTAAGCTTGAACCGGGTGATTTAGTTTGGTTGCATCTGAGAAAGGATAGCTTTCCAGATTTGAGAAAGTCTAAGTTGATACCTAGAGTTGATGGTCCTTTTAAAATAATTGAGTAGATTAATGATAATGCATATAAACTTGAGTTGCCTCCCGAGTTCGGGGTTAGTCCTACCTTTAACATTTCAGATCTGAAGCCTTACTTGGGAGAAGAAGGCTTCTAGGGTCCTTCTAGTGTTTACCTACCTCGTGCATAGGCCTTGCAAATGTTCTAAGACAGGCCCAAATGAAGTTTCCATAAAAGCAAGCTGTTTATGTCCTATTTCCTAAAATTAAGCCCAAACCCAATGCCATGGCAGCCGCAATAGGAGTTCCTCTATCATTGTTGTTGCATCCGGACTCATTGTCATTCTCTCATCTGAGTCAAGTATTTCTGGATGAGGAACGAGAGGAGGTGGACCAGCCCCTGTTGGACTCAAAGCCAACATGTTTGAAATGCTTAGAAGGACATCCAGATAATGATTCCATTTGGTTGGAGTCATCAGTGCTAGATGAGGAGGGGAATTGGAGGAGACGAGTGTGGAGGATGATTAGGTGTAGGATGAGGCGGAAGCAAATACGGTGGAGGTCAATTTTGAGCTTAACAAGGATGTTGACCCCAAGGTTATCGCAATGGATGAGCCTACCGTGGTGGCCTTCCTGATGGACGCCATCACTGAGAACCAGTAGGTCATCATGGCGTTGGAGGTGGAGCATGCTAGCAATAGCAGTAGGGTCACCCCTTGACTTGAATGTGGCTAGGGTTTACACTTCTATGCTTGTGAGTGACATGCACAACATGATTGTGCCCTCATATTTTGCGAATATCTCAGATTTTTCCCTACAAGGTGAACTATTGCACTTACCTACAAAAAACAGGTGAACTATCGCACGACAAGCAAATGTCCACTTCAGCCATCATATTTGTCTAATTTTGACCCCCCCTCCTCCCAACTCCAAGACTGTGCTAAAGTTGGTCCCTTAACTATCAAAACTCTAGGAAATTTATATCTTGTACAATGGATTCAAACTTACATAGTGGTTATCTCAACATGGTATTGAGGTGAAGCGGCACCAACTAAGCCATGAAGCAGCTTGGGTCCACGTGTCATGCCCTCTCTCAATCCCCTCCCCCTTCCTTCTTCCTCCTTTTGTCTTTCCTTAGTAGAAAGGAGGGGATGATACCGTGGGAGCTAACACCGCGGGTAAGAAGCACACCCCATCGTTGGTCTGTGCAACATGAGTGTGTCGGTACACCTACCACCCGATGAGGAGTCATAAGGGCCTGCCTTGATCTTATTGCTCCCGTCGCCGTCTGCTACGTTGCCTCGTCCTGATCTTAGGCCTTGGTGGCTGAGCCAATATGGCCGTGCAAGAGCAGCTTCTACTGCAAGCTCCATCATGGTGTCCATGCATCATACTCTACTCCAGGTGGGGAGAAGGGGAGCGACATCTCCGTCGATCGGTATGAGGATGACATCTCTATCCCCTAGTTCACGGTGACTGCTTGGGAAGGGGCCATGAAGATGAAGGTTCAGGTCCTCTTTCGCGTACCTTGCCTAGAGTTCTTCCGTGTTGAAACTACCATCAGCCATGGTACCTATTGGTAGTTTTTGGTTTGCCCCTATGAAATCTCAAAATCTCCATCTAATTTCTTATTTTTTGAGAGAGGGGGGGGGGGGGGGAAGTATGGCAGGTGGTGCAGCCACATCATGAATTAGTTATGAACAAAACCACTACCACATTGTTGGAAATACCACCAAAACGGGGCTTGGGGGTACAGATTGCTCGGTTTTGATAGTTGTGGGGCCAACTTTAGAGGGTTATGAGTTGGGGGCCAAAATTAGACAAATGTGATAATTGATGTGCCAAAAGTGGACGTTTTCCTTTCTCTAAAGACATGTAGATCAGTAAGTACTGATAAAATAATTCCTCCTTTATACAATAGAGGAGTTTGGAGCATGTGAACATAAATCTATCACACATTCTTTTTTAATATATAACCAGTAGGGGAGCTCTCCGCTCCTGTTTCATCAAAAAAAAATTGTTCTATGTTTTGCTTTACTATACACTACTAGATACTAATTGCTATGTTATTATCCGTGACAACCCTTTTGTGTCCCTTAATAATTAGAAGACAATGACATATCCATACACAGATTAGGCATGTTTTAATGCTAGTATTAATATGCTACCAGCTATCCGGTTCTCCACTATATGCAGAAATTAAACAGCTTCTAAATAGAAAAGGACTATAAATCTATGCTAATCCACCCCTCAAACACAAACTGGAAAAACTTCATTTTTTCATCCGTGGTTGCCATTTTACTTTTCACGTTCATAGCAGGCTAACATGAGGATGAAAATCCTAGTTTTGTTGCTACTGAACCTAGCTCTTTTGGTGCTGTCGTCAGGTCTTTCTCTATGACATTCTCAATGTTAATAATGCTGAAATCACTTATGTTGATCTGATCCCCAAGTTTATTCAATGACCCTTTCCTGATTCGCAGATTCAATAGAGAAGGCATCAATACGTAGTAGCTCTGCGGATGCTCCTTCAGTTGTGCCTTGCATTTCAACAATTATCAGGTGGGGTTACTGCGACCCCGTAGGCTGCAAGATTGAATGCAGGTTCTTATCGGGCCGGGAAGATGGCTACTGCGCTCTCCTAGGTTGCTCATGCAAGAGGTGTGGAAATGCTTTTCGTCCAATAATTGATAAGAAAATGTAATACTTAGAAGTAGCGCCATCCATCAGAAAAGCAATATACAATATGAACCTATGTCATTCCAGGAGTTTCATAAATAAAAGGCAGGGTGCAACTGTATACGCCCTCCTTCCCGAAAAACATGACGTTGAGATTGATAGCTTTTGCGCTTTTATGAGTGGAGGTAGCATTACAAACAAGAACTTGTAAGGCACAATAGGCATTTTCATCCCTAAACTTTCGCCCAAGGCTCAATTTGGTCCATCAACTATCAAAACGGTCATTTTAGTCCTCAAACTTTCTTTTTAGTCTCAATTTCATCTCTTTTCTTATTTGGCATGTCACGTGGTCACGCTATGTCATCGAAGAGTCCTCCAAGATGAACAAGCACCGAATTGATCCTATTTATACCCATCCCCTCATTTCTTCTTTGTTAGGCTAGGCAGCCTATACATGAGTAAAGACACAGCAACGTAGTCATGCAACTACACTATTTGTCAGACCCGGGGCTATGGGACTGCGCACATAGCATAGAATATTCTGGAATAAGGGATGGGGCATGTCCCATATCTTATATCTGTTGTAACTACTCGTATGCAAGTAGGACTAGTCGGAACAGAAGAAAATTACCCAAGTAGTACTCAGGTTGGACTCCTAAGCTAGTATCGGGCTAGGATTCCATACGATGAGGACATCACTCATTTGGATGCACACAACACTTCTTCACTGGACATTCAAGGTCCAATCACTAGAGCTCATGCACGACAATTGAATTTAGAGGTGAGCTCGTTCCTAAGCACTTTAACTTATGATTTGAGAATAGATTGCTACCTAATGATTATATTGTGATTAGGAACCATGGAGAGGACCAGAAGATGCATGGAGAAGGGCTTGGAGGTATGGAGGTACAGCATGGGAGTGCAAGCCAAGTTGGAGACCCAATCCAAGTCGACTTCGAGTCCACCTCGGAGTCTAGAAGCAGTCTGCCTTAAATTGGACGCCCAGGACACATACAAAGTCGGATTTGGATGTTCTATATATGGTTGGAACCAGAATTTCATAAGGCTTCCAATGGCACTGGTCCCACGTCAAAGTTCCTTCTAAGTCGACGGAATCATCAAAACAAGTGGACATCCAAAATCTGTCAGGGTGCTGCGTCACCATCTTTTGGGCCGCTGGCCCGTGTATCGTGTTGGAGCCCGTTAGGGTTGCGTCCATGGGATTTGCATGCCCTTAACTCCTTTTTATTCAGTAGCCATCACCACTTTAGGATTTGGGTCTTGCTTAGATTCAATCTGTGATCGAACAGTATCGCCATTCATCGGTTTGTGAGACCCCAACTTGTGAGTTTAATCATTCATCTGCAAATTGGTTGCATTCTTCCTTGTTCTTGTTGTGTTCTTTGATTCCCAAGCAAGGATTAGCCTTCTTGGTGAGGTTGACCGAGTACCACCGGTTGATAACTAGAGGAAACGTGTTGTTCAGAAGCCGGATTGAATTGTGTAGCGACTCCACCAAATCGAGAGCTATCTGAACCTTTTGGAAGATTGGGAACCCTAGTCTAAATCATCATGTAACCCTATCCTCCCATACTATATAACGGTGGGCAGGGACCTCCTCCAAACAATGATCACACCAATCATCATCTAAGGCAATATAAACCACCATACAGGACGTAGGGTATTACGCACATCGCGGCCCGAACCTATCTAAACCTTGTGTTACTTGCACATTCGAGTTCCTGATCTCGGCGACACCCTGCCTATAAGTCTACTGCCTTAGTGTATACCTAGGTAGGCATGCCGATAAAACACCGACAGCTGGTGCGCCAAGTAGAGGTGCTCATCGAAGATCCACCAGCGAATTCGATGGCATCATTCAACTCCGCTGCTGCACCTGAGGTGGGCGCCACCTTTTGTCTTCGGCTCCTGGGTCTACGTCGCTAATGGTCAAGGTGGCTTCAATAGTCACGTTGCCAACCCCAGGAAGCCAGAGGCACTGTCGCCCATCTTCAACCAAGATGTCGGCACTCTAACTGACAAGTCCTGCCAAATTTGACTTTTCGATCTAATCAGAAACTATGCTAGCCGTCTCCGAGCAATCCCTCATCCCCGGATCAGTAATGGCGATCTAATCACCGTAATTGATCGGGTGGACTGTAGCATCGCCAGATGCATCGAGCTTGCAGAGGCCGCTCGCCCATGCTCTTGAGACTCGGCTCCCACGACCCGGAACCGCTCTAAGACACGGCGTCCACTACACGGTAACACATGTGATATCTTTTCTGGAATTGATTTGGTTGACCGATCCATCACCGAGTGCATCAGGAGCACGGAAGCCACTCTTCAACACTCTAGCCCTTAGGGACTAGGCGCACCCACATCGGCGTTTGATCATGACTTCGACAACTTCATCAACAAATTCGGCGATTCACCGTTACCTGACTTGCCAGAGAAACCCGAGCCCAGTTCCGTGTTTGACCCCAAGTCTCTCTCCGCCCTGGAGGAGGACCTGGATCTCCTGCTACAACTTGGAGAAGGAGAAGCCACTGCTTGCCAGGGGGCTCCTGTCTTCGACGACTACTTAGACTCCGATGACCACATCACGCTTTTCTTAGGCGGACACCAGGCCTTGGCAAGGAAATGAAATCAGGTGGATGAGCTTATGTGACGGAAGGGCACAAAACCCTCCAAACCAATTGACATCAACCCACCATGCTATGCCACCAACCTCGACGAACTTCCATTCTAGGAAGGAAGGCCCCTCGACTCCTCCAACGAAGAAGGAAGTTTGATTAAGCCAAAAGTAGGAAATTTTCCACCTGAGCAAGAAATATTCATGGTTCGCATCGTGGAAATTCAGCCCACGGAATAAGAAGACTCGGAGCATCTCCAATTGGATGACTATTACATTTACAATGACTACATCTCCGATATGCCAGGGCAAGATACAGATATGATGATGAAATACGACAATCTAGAACTACCTGATCGTGTCCACAACATCGAGGATGTCGTGAAGATTGAAGATGAAGATGACGTTCAAAGAGAACGATGTAGGATCAGAAACACCAATGTTCCAAGGGCAGCAAACACACGATGGAGCGACAGCAGCACCAACCTGGCGACCTCTATGACGTCTCCACGACCGACCTCTGCAACATCTTCAACATCGGCCGGGACGCTCGCAATATCATCATCGCCCGGCAGCAGGAGCGTATCAAGGTAGAAGCTTATAGTCCCACCAATTACCACATCCCTCAAGACTACTTGAGCTCAACTTGGAAGCGCAAGACGGACGTCCCTAATGCAACGACGGAACAACCAACTTGAAGTAAGAAGACCTCCACCACACAAGAACACTTCGAGAGGGCTCTCCATGGGCATTGCCCGTGGCATCCGAACGACAGTCACTCTGCCTTTGAATGCCATAACCTCCGCAAGGCCCTGGGAGCCCCGCCACTCAAGAGCGTTAAGAAGAAGGACCACGAAGGGAGGCAGCCAAACTACTCGGACGACGAAGCACGAAAGAATTAGGACCTAATCTGAGGAGTTTTCTTTGAAGCTTTATTTTTTAGGGAATTTATGTGTATAACCATTATTTTGGAATAGAATTTTTGAAATGAGGGGTTCTTCGCATTTAAATCCAAAAATTTTGTTCATCGCTTGATCAAGGAATTAAAGTCACATTTTCCCTAAAGTAAAGTGAGAAGCAAATTTAAACTCTCTTGTTCTGATGAGCTAATAAGGACGCATCCGCCATGTGATTTTTGTCGGGAACCCTATCACAACCGAACTGCATGACCATCGATCAGGACATTCCTGTCTGAGTGGTCATTTCGTTTGAACATGATTAGTGGAACCTATCAACTAAACACACTATGAACAAGAAATTGACTTCAAAAGTTCATACGTCCAACTATTGATTCCAGCAACGACTCCAACTACTTGTCTCTTAAAGACAGTAGCTACGGAAGCAACTTCTGAAGGGGCCATCAAGCTCACATTTCCAGTAACCGCTATGACCATTTGTCTCTTGAAGATAGTAGCCATAAAAGCAACTGCTGAAGGGGTCACTAAGCCTGTTTTGCCAGTTGGGTTGTGTATATTTAACATAAGCACTAAATACGCCAACTGAAGAGGTCATCAAACCTATAATTCCAAACAAATCAGAGTACCGCATGATCGGACATTATCCGAAGAGTACCGCGTGATTGGACGTTAACTGATTAGTTTGTTGTATTCTTATAAGGAATATGTGATCGAACGGCAAGTTATCGACTAAATCTAAGGGTTCAATACTTAGAGTAGTGTGACCCAAATGTATCGATTCCATCTAAGACCTACGATCGTTGATACTACAAAGTAGTATTTAGAATAGATCACAAGGCAACAAGTAAATAAATTGTGGCAGAACCAACCTGAATTATACCGGCTCAAGTACGCGAGTCCACTCCCGAGGGCTCCAACGTGCTTCAAACGGTATAATCCCTTGGCCTGTCGGGTAACGTCCCGATAAACCACCGATACACAGGATCAAATAAGGTTACCTCACACGAAGGTGAGTCCAGAGATACAATCACCATCACATTTTTATATCATAGGGATTTACATTACAAGAGTTTCCAAAAGAAGTACGAAGTTCTAAATTTAGAAAAGAAATTACAAACTGTAAAGCTATGGTTTTAAGCAGCGGAAAACATACGCGATGATTACAACACGTCGTCAAGACGGATGTCATGCTAAGCCCGGGCACGACATCACTCGATATCACCAGTGCTGGCTAGGGACGGATCCCATTCCACGGACCAACCTTCTGAAAGAGCATAGGGCCAAGGCAAGGGAAGAGTAGGGTCTTCAAGACATTACCTGCAAAACATATAACTAGTAAGGCTGAGTATACTAATATTCAGCAAGGCTTACCCGGGATTGGGTATACTTTAGCCCATAACTAGACTTATGAAGGTTGATAATAGTTCTGGGTTTAGTTTTAGCTGAAAAGCAACTAAGATTAGATCCTTATTTTCAACTTTTAGCTTTCAAGTTCTATGTGATTATCCATTCTAGATAAGCACTTATAACTAAGCAAGCAAGGTAGAGCTCTTTATCTCAACCATCAGTATTACTCATCATATAGTTGCTCTTGTTACTCTGTGTGATAAAGGGATTAAGTAGTCTCAATCTTCGTGAGAGGCGGACGATTCTGAATCGAATTTAACCTTGCAAGGTAAACCTAACTCACACGCTTGGAAGCAACCATTTGCCTTTCATTCCGACTCGTGGATCAGATCCACCATAAGCGACTGCAGGACCATACGCACTTCCAAAGTGCAGGACATACGTCTGTAGCGCGACTACAAAACCCGTATTCCTGGTTGCCCTTGCAACACGTATTCCCCAGTCGAATCAAATAACCAGAAGAACCAAATACATGTGGTGGGAGGTATGTCCACTCCTCGGGCCGATTGGTTACTAGGCTTACCGCTTACCATATTTCGCGGCATGTGGCTAGTACTTTCAAACGCTTAACCCCGATCGGCACACACCGCGACCTTATCAATTTCAACAACACAGACGGGGTATCACCTCAACCATGATACCTCACAAAACTCTCGTCCGTCATCCTTATAGTGATAACAGGAATGTAAACATTACAACTCCTATATCGCGCGAGTGACAGGAAATCACCCGACTTCTACCGGTTCTATTAGCAAAGCATCTATTCGACATGACCTCAGGTGCAATACATTGGTTCCTAGGATTCATGCATCTAGGGTTTCAAGCAATTCCTAAGAACTTAATGCATAGAATTACATAAATACATATAGATTGCAGTGTAATTAAAATAGTGGGTTATGTCCGGGGCTTGCCTTTATTGGTGGATATCTTCCGAACTTTGGTTCGGGGCTTCAGTTAATCCATTGGTGACATTCACTTGGTCTTCAGGAACATCCTCTGCAGACTCCTGGGAGATCTTGTAGGTACCGTGTGCGGAAGTAGTCGTATCTACATGCCATGCAACATTTCATTCAAAGTGTGCACATAAAACTACCTTACTTCACAATACAGTTGCAATCCAGCACTCATATAACCCACTATTCAAACCAAAAAGATCTGAAACTAAACTTAGATCGAGCTCTAGGTGGACAACTAATTAGAATCGGCTACTTGTTGAAGATTACAACAGAGCCGATGGGAACAAGGGTTTAGCCGATTGATGAGTGCATCGGGTTCCTAGATGATCGATGAAACCATCAATTACTTTGGCAGAAGGATGATTCCTAAAGCAGTTGTGTCTTGACTGAGATGTGCTTAAGTGTTATCCTAGGTAACTAGGTGTGGTTGTATCGGCTTGATTACATCAGCACATCAATTGAGTGACGTACAGCCGATTGGAATGTGGTTAAGGGTATGTGACCGATAAGTATAAAGCCGACCTCTCAGTCGATAAATCGACTGATAGAAGTGTGTGGATAAAGATGGGAAACTAAGGATCGATCGGTCGTGTTTGACCGATATGGAAAAGCAACCAAAATTGGCTTGGGTCGGTCGATGGCAAGAACCCTAAGATTGTGTGTCTCTCAGATACATCGACTCTGTGCAGTTGATGTAGGACAGAACAAAATAATTGTATCGGCAGTAGCCAATACTAGAAAGGTAACAATCGTATCAGCTAACCAGCCGATGGTAGAAGTATCGATTGACAGCTGTTACACAGGAACATCATAGACTTAAGGAAACGGATGCTTAGCGGCTGAGCTAATAGCCGCCATTGAAGCATAGTTACAGAGATGTATTAGCTAAGCAGCAAATACACCTAAAATAACAAGGATCTTTATACGGAAAGGACATTAAGAAGAACGCAATCAAGACCAGAATAACGTCTTGATGGCAGGGATATGAGTACTCGTGTGATAGGATTAACTAAATATCACACATCCTTACTGGAGACATACATCCTATGATTAACCCTTTAGCTACAACACATGCATATCACATAGGATACAAATACAGCACACATTTCCTGATATTTAACATAGGCCACACTTCAAAGACCTTCAGCTCAAGATCACAATATAAAATTTGTAGATTTTGACTTAGGGTTTCAAACAAAGCTGATTTTGTACTTTTATGAACTTCTTACAAAAATCTATAAAATGTAGAAGTTCATTGATTTGAAATAAAGAAAGTTCTGGAAATCTTATAGAAAACACCCTAAAACTTTCTAAATTAAAGCAATTAAGTCCCTGGTCGGGGAGAAACAGAGAACAGGAAAAATAACAACGATGTTCCGGCAAATAGTCGCAGGTATTAGGAAGATTCAATGGATCAGGGCAAACCTTGGGATAGCCTTGGTTATGAAGGAGAACACGTGGAAAGTAAATTCCCGTGGTGAATAGGATCGGCGATAAGATGAGCTCGACGATGACGAGATTTCGGGGTTGACGAAGAAATTTGCCGGGCAGGGTTGCCGTGGGTGGAAGATGGCCGAAGGGATAATCCGCGCGGTGATTTGTGATCTTGCTCGGCGATCGACGAGGAATAGGAGCTGCTGGATGTCGTGGATCCCTGGGACGAAACGACAGAGCCGGATTGGTTCGCTAGGACAACTCCTCTGCGAACCTCCAGGGTCCAACTGCTCACGAGCTGAGCCGGCCACCGGTAGAACGCTTCCGCTTGCACTCGCGAACGTGCCGGTTCAATTCCGCTCGGACTTCCGCATGGATCAAGAGAGCTTGCCATACCTAGCTGCACCTAGCTCCTCCGAGCTCGTCGCACCAGGTCACTGCCTCCGCTTCGTCGCCTTTCCTTTCGGCTCGTCCCGCCATAACTACTCCTCCGCCTTCGATAGGACCGTGGTTTGCTTGCATTAGAGCCGTGCTTTCCGTTGTTCTTTCCTCGACGGCCTCTAATGTCCATCACGCGCGACCCTCCTGCACACCAACTCGGTCGCGGCCTGAGCTCGCCCAGCGGGAACACCGTCATGCGCTGCACGCCGCCGCTCTGCACGTCGTTGCCCTGCATAGCTCTTCCTCCTTCTTCCGTTGTTGGTCACGCGCTCGCTTTGGCCTTGCCGTGCCTTAGCTGCGCGCTGCTCTGCTCTGCTGCGCACGCGTTGCTCCACTCGCACGCTTAGGCCACTCCGCGCGCTATTGCTTGCTCCGGCTGCTCGCCTCCGCGCGAGTGCGGGTTCCGCACCTGCCGCGCTCGCGCGCATCCCGCACGCCTGGCCTGCCTCTGCATCCGAGCCAGCGCGCTCCTGTTCCAACGCTGCGCATCGAATCTGCCTCCTGCTCTAACCGCCTTGCCGTGGCGCAGCTGCTTCTTCCGAATTCACTGTGCTATAACCGCCTCTCCGCTCCTCTGCTCCTTTGCACGTGTTTCTGCTGCACACCCACGTCCACTTATCTAGTGTTGCTGATTGAACCAAAACAAATGAGTACCCCAATGTTAGCTGACGCCCATTTGGAATTAGGCGCGTTGCAGTCAGCCCAAAAGCAATTTTCACTTCTGTGCAACAATTCCTTCAGTCTTGCCATCGTTGCTGAGGCCCTATCACACCCGATTTATAGAGAACATAAATCGAGCAATCATATATGCGCTAGGATCAAGTCACGCATATATACAACAGAACCATCAAGATATCACAACATATATCACGAATAACAGTAACATAAATCGTAAATGAATTATTTTATTACAACCGAATTAAGAATCGGTTCAAGAATTGCGGAAGCGTAAAATGAAGTACATGAAGAGTAGGGCGCCACAGGGACGTCGACTGGGAGACAAAAGCCTAGAAGTTGTCGAAGCCGCTGACGTAGTCCTCCACGTTGCCGGGCACTGAGCAGCAGTCGAAGATATCCAAGAGAACAGAAGGGTAGAGAGGCAAGTGTGAGTACCAACCAGTACTCAACAAGTATAACACAAACTATGAGGCTCTAAGGTTGGCTGACTCAACTGCATTAGCTTTTAGTCTTGGCAAAATTTTATTAAAGCTAATTACTACAAGTGGATGAATTACCATAAACCCATATTGCATAATAAATTAATTAATATTAATTAAGAACTACTAAAAACCAACCAAACCAAAACCACCCGGGGAAACCTCCCTAATCAAAGGTTGATAACCCCACTAATCAGACGGAGGATCTGCGCCGCTCATGACTGTGAGCACAGCTGATATATCAGTTTTACACTCTCGAGAGGTTGCACAACTTTACCCACAAGTCGTGAGCTACGCTAGTGGTTCATCACACTTCCTTAGGTGAGATGGCTAGCAAGCACACTACGAGACCGTTACAAAGGATCACGTTAGTAAGGTGTAACCGCTAAGGATTCTGGATCAGCAACGATGGGGCCCACCTCCGGGGGTACAAGACACACAGCACAGACCAAGCCGGAGGAGCAGGGACCATTGAAGCTTACCACCCCTCTTGCCCACGCAGGTAAGTTACTCCCGAACCAAAATGACCTAATTAGTAAGTCAAGACCGTCCCATTCCAGTCTTGTGGTTGCGCGGTTATCCCAGGTTGTCGCTCTATGAACCGGTCCTTATGGAGAGTGGCCAACCAAGCACTAAGCACCGTGCTGGCCCCCTAAACCAAGTTTCTAACAAAAACATATTTTACGGAGACGTGAGCCACTCAAGCACACAGCACAGAGGGCCACGCTCAGGACTAAGTTGCATAAGACCATTAATCAAATTAATTAACAAGGACCAAGTGTGTTATAGCGCAGCAACCTAGCAAAACTAACCAAAATGCAACCCAAAGGATATATATAAAGGATATAAAGTGGCTAGGAAATCCTTATAGGCATACAGAATTAAAATGCAGCATGAAATTGTATTAAAAAGTGATAGGAGGTTCATGTTATACTTGCCTTCCTCAAAGTTCTTCTGCTGCTGCTCAAAAGCTTCAGAAGATGGTGGCTCCTAGTACTCGTCCAAAGGTTCAGCGTCAACTCACGATCGCAACGCCAAAACATGGTCCAACACATACACATACATGCAAACAAGGACAAAAGATAAGAAAAAGTACAACATTACATAAAAACAGCACAAAAAACTATGGTAGAGCTGTTCTACGTGTTACAACAATCGCGTGAGCGCAAGAATCAACTAAAACGGAGCTAAGACGCGAAATCTAGGGTTAAAACAAGGTCCAGGGACCTTTCTGCAAGAAAACAGAACTTCCAGGGGGGTTCTGGGCAAAAACCAGGAACCTCAACGTAATTAAAGGCTAGACCTGGGGCCTAACCCGTGAAAACACAGGGCATGGACGGCGGACCCAATTTCCAGAGAACTCAAGGGGCTCCGGTGCGAAAAAACAGGACCTAGCTGGAATTTCTTTGAACGAAGGTGGACTGCGGGTTGATTCCAAGGAAGTTCAGGGGCTCTTTAACAAAACTGCCACGGCTTAAGGGGTTCGCGGCATCTAATCTGGGCGGTTGGATCTAAATCGAACGGTTCGAACGCATTCCGGTTCGGACGGTCCGATCTGAACAGCGGTGGTCCGGACGGTCCGATCTGGACAGCGCGGTTCGGACTGGTCCGATCCGACAGAACGCGGCCGGCGGCGGGGGGGGGGGGTCGCCGGAGATCGGTTTCCGTGGCGGCGCGCCACCGGAGCTGGGCAAAATCAATGCTCCGGAGGTCAAATCGAACGGGGCTTGGGTCTGGAAGGTTCAGCGCGACCTGGGGAAACCACCTAAGGTTAAGGCGGAACGCGGGAAGGGCTCAGGCTGTGCACACGACGATGGTGGCGGGTCAGCACAGCGGCGCATCGCCGGCGCGCGCGTTCCGGCCACAAGAGCGAGCTTTGGTCTACGACATCTAGCGCAAGACGACCAGGGGAACGATGTGGTGCTCACCGAGGGCCTGAACGGGCTGGAGAGGCAGCGTAAGATGGTCGGCGACGAGGTCCGAGCGGCGGAAACAGGCGGCACTCGAGGGGAAGGCTGCTGCAGGGGGTCCTCCGGCTTCTGATCACCATGGGTCAGCTCGGGGTGTTCCTGCAGAGGTGCCACGGGGGTTAAGAGGGTCGTAGGGCTAACGGCGGTGAGGAATCGAGATGGCGGAGCTTCTCACCGGTGGCGGGTCCCATTCAAATTCCGGCAAGTGCACGGGTCGGGGTCACGAGGGAAGAGCTTGGGAAGCTTCTTGGCAGTGAGGTGAAGCTCAGGTGGGGGTTGGCTGGGGCTGGGGCGCAGCAGGGCGGCCGGTCCACGGTGAAGCAGGAAGCTTTGCGCGGCAGAGCAAGCGGCGACGGCGCTAGGGTTCGGTGTGGCTGCAGCGGGGTAGGGGTAAGGGCGCAGGGGGTTGGGGGATCCTATTTGTGGGGCGATGGGGCAACCTAGGCATGCGGGCTGGCACGAGGGCTCGCCGGAGATTTCGGGCGGTCGTTGCGCGGCCGGTAGAGGAAGGAGGAAGAAGGGGCCGACAGGTGGGGTCGAGCTGGGGGAGTGACTGAGAAAGAAGGAATGACTGAGAAAAGAACGGGAATGACTGAGAAAAGAAGGAATGACCGAGAGAAAAGAAGGAATGAGTGAGAGAAAAGAAGGAATGACTGACCTACCTTCCGGTTTCCTCCCTTCTCTTTTTTCAAACCAACTCGATTCTATTTGAATTCAACTCCTATGCACTCAACCAAATAAAACTTATGCACCAGCATGAATGCACAAACATGTTGAACCCTAAATAAATTTTAATTCTTTGTGAATTAAATTATAGATAAATGCAAGCTAGGAAAAATAAATCCTTAGAAAATTACTGGAGCCCAATTAAATTCATTATAAATCTCAAAATTTTACCTTAGGGTGTTACAAACCTACCCCCCTTACAGGAATCTCGTCCCGAGATTCGAATAGGCTAGCTAGCAAAGAGATCGGGATATGTCTTTCTCAACTCATCTTCTCGCTCCCAAGTAGCCTCATCCTCCGTGTGATGACTCCACTGAACATGGCACATCTTGCTCTTCTTGTTTCTGGTAACTCTCTCAGATGTCTCCAGAATCTTCACCGGATGCTCGATGTAGGTCAGATCCTCCTGCACATCTAACCCTTCTATCGGTGCTTGCTCCTCTGGCACCCTCAAGCACTTCTTTAGCTGAGACACGTGAAACACATCGTGCACCCCTGAGAGGTTGGAAGGCAACTCCAATCGATATGCCACCTCACCCTTCCGTTCCAACACCTTGAACGGACCGATGTATCGAGGGGCTAGCTTCCCTCTCACATTAAACCTGCGAATCCCTCTCATCGGTGAGACCTTCAGGTACACATGATCACCCACTGCAAAGGTCAAATCTCGACGACAAACATCCGCGTAGCTCTTCTGATGAGTCTGCGCGATCCTTAGGTTCTCTCGCACCTGCTGTACCAGCTGTTGTACCTCTTCAACAATATCCGGACCAAACACCTGCCTCTCGCCAATCTGATCCCAATACAATGGAGTCCTGCACTTCCGACCATACAGGGCCTCAAAAGGAGACTTCTTCAGACTGGCCTGATAACTGTTGTTGTATGAAAACTCCGCATATGGCAGGCATTTATCCCAGCTGGTACCATACTGAATAGCGCAAGCTCGAAGCATATCCTCCAACGCTTGGTTGGTTCTTTCTGTCTGCCCATCTATCTGAGGATGATAAGCGGTACTGAAGCGTAGCTTCATATCCAACGAATCATGCAACTGTTCCCAGAACCGTGAAGTGAACTGAGATCCTCGATCAGATATGATCTTCTTTGGAACACCATGCAGACAGACAATCCTGGAGATGTACAACTCCGCGAGCCTAGCACCGGAGTAGGTAGTGTTCACCGGAATGAAGTGAGCAACATTCGTCAACCGATCCACTACTACCCATATGGAGTTGTACCCCTTCTGAGTACGAGGCAAGCCAACAATGAAGTCCATGGTGATCTCCTCCCATTTCCACTCTGGAATCTTCAACGGCTGCAATAGACCTGCAGGTCTCTGATGCTCTGCCTTGACACGCTGACAAGTGTCACAGATAGCCACGTACTCCGCAACGGAACGCTTCATTCCATACCACTAGAATCGTTCTTTGAGATCATAATACATCTTCGTGCTGCCTGGATGAATAGAATATGCCGTATCATGAGCCTCACTCAAGATCAACTTCCTGAGATCCGCTACATCTGGCACACATATACGACCCTTGTACCACAAGGTACCCTGATCATCCTCTCTGAAATGAGGGGCTTTGCCAATCTTGAGCAACTCACGAATCTCCTGCAACTTCTTATCTTCCTTCTGATGCTGCCTGATCTCTGCCTTTAACGTGGGTTCTGCCTCGAATGATGCACTCGAGGTGTGATTCAAGAAACCCAGGCTCAACTGCTCAAACTCCTCACATAACTCCTGAGGCATCTGAAAAGCCACGGCCATGTTAACATAGCTCTTCCTGCTCAGAGCATCTGCCACAACATTAGCCTTGCCCGGATGATAGTGAATCTCCAGGTCATAATCTTTGACCAATTCTAGCCATCTTCTCTGCCGCATGTTCAGCTCACTTTGCGTGAAGATATACTTGAGGCTCTTGTGATCAGTGTAAATGTCACACTGCTGCCCAAACAAGTAATGCCTCCATATCTTCAGAGCATGCACAATTGCGGCTAACTCCAGATCATGAGTGGGGTAATTCAGCTCGTGCCGGCGCAACTGCCGCGAAGCATAAGCTATCACTCTGCCTTCCTGCATCAGGACGCAACCAAGACCATCCCTCGAAGCATCACAATACACTGTGAACCTCTTGCTCTGGTCGGGCAGAGTAAGGACTGGCGCTGTAGTCAACCTCTTCTTCAGCTCCTCGAAGGCCTTCTGACGCTCATCAGTCCAAAAGAAATCCACACCCTTCTCCAGCAAAGAAGTCAAAGGCTTTGCAATCTTGGAGAAATTCTCAATGAACCTCCGATAATATCCTGCTAAGCCCAGAAAAGAGCGGACTTCCTTCACTGTCTGTGGTACCACCCAGTCAAGCACATCCTTCAGCTTTCCGGGGTCCACAGCAATACCTCCCTTGGAGATCACATGACCAAGGAACGGAACCTCGTCAATCCAGAATTCGCACTTGCTGAGCTTGGCATACAGCTTGTGCTCTCTGAGTCTCTGCAACACAAGCCTCAGATGCTTTTCATGCTCTGCTTCTGACTTGGAATATATCAGGATATCATCAATGAATATCACCACAAAGGTGTCCAGATAATCCATGAAAACCTTGTTCATCAGATGCATGAAGAGAGCCGGAGCATTGGTCAAGCCAAAGGACATGACCGTATACTCGTATAGCCCATACTTGCAGGTGAATGCCGTCTTTGGAATATCCTCGGAACGAATCTTCAGCTGATGATAACCCGAACGTAGATCAATCTTCGAGAATACACAAGCACCCTCAAGCTGATCAAAGAGATCCTCAATACGAGGCAATGGATGCTTGTTCTTAATGGTGACTATATTCAGATCCCGATAATCGATGCACATTCTCTTCGCGCCATGCTTCTTCTCTACAAGCAATACAGGGAAAGCCTAAGGAGAGAAACTGCGACGGATATAGCCCTTGGCTAGCAACTCGTCGACAGTCTTCTTAACTTCCTCAAGTTCAACAAGTGCCATACGATAGGGCCGCTTAGCAATAGGAGCCGTGCCAGGCAAGAGATCAATAGAAAACTCAATGTCGCGATCAGGCGGCATACCTGGCAAATCATCCGGAAAGACATCCGGGAATTCGGACACCACGCGAATACCATCCGTGGGTCTAGCCTCCATTTGATGAAGAAATCCAGAAGGCTCTGTGGCACCAACAGTGACCTCCTGACCATCCGGTGCTGATAGAAGAACAGTCCTCTGAGCATAATCTATCCGGACTCCCCACTTAGCAAGAGTCTCCATCCCTAGGATCACATCAATGCCCTTGGTGTCCAGCACCATCAGATTTGCACTGAAATCTACCCCCCTTATGGTCACACTGACTCTGGGACAGAAGACATGAGACCTCAGCTGCCCCCCCGCTGAAGATATTAACATGCACCTCTTTAATGTGCTAGTAGGAATACCATGATTCTCAACAAAAGACTGGGTGATGAAAGAATTCGTAGCACCAGTATCAAAAAGCACTGTAGCAGGATGGGTGTTGACCATGAACGTACCAATGACCACGTTAGGAGCCTCGGCCGCTGACTCGGCCGTCACGTGGTTCACCCTGCCCTGGGCTGGGGCCTTGGGCGGTGCTGCACGCCCATGTTGTCCTGCCTGCGCCTTCCGAGGACAGACGTTGGCGTAGTGTCCCGGCTCGCCGCAGTGGAAGCACACTCGAGGAAGTGCAGCGGCCTGCTGCCCAGGAGGAGTGGGCACTCCCTGCCTCGGAGCTGGTGGAGCCGGAGGCGCTGGAAGCCTCTGACCCTGCCCTGCCTGTTGCTGAGGACGAGGAGGAAACTGCTGCCGCTGCTGGTACTGCTGGGGCGGCCTCTGCTGCTGCTGCTGTGGATGCTGATATCGGGGACGAGTGTTGCTGCCCGACGAGGATGGAGCCATCTTCCTCTTCTTATCCTCAATCTCCCGGCGCTTACGCTCGGTGTTGAGAGCAGCGTCAACCAGATGGTTGAAACTGTCGAAGCGGTGGTTCAGCAGCGCATACTGGATGTGGTCATCCAATCCCTCCTTGAAATACTCCTGCTTGTCGCTATCACGGGCGACGTCAGCAGGGGCATAACGGGCCAGCTGAAGGAAACGGTCACGGTACTCCGTCACCGTCATCGATCCCTGAAATAACGAACACAGATAACAAGGATAGAAATCGCTCAATGTGTCAGGCTTACGAAAGAGATCAAGGATAGGTCGAAGCTCAAAGGGGTTGCAGGGGATTCCATTCAAATTTACCTGCTTGAGGGCACGGAACTCCTTCTGCTTCATCTTCATAATCCCCTCAGGAATGTGGTGGTTCCTGAAGCGTTCACGGAACTGGTCCCACGTGAGAGCATCACGGTCCCGAGCCGGGTAGGACTCCCACCAATCAAGAGCTGAGCCTCGCAGCTGCCCTGCTGCGTAAAGGACTCGCTCACGGTCGTCGCACTGAGCAACAACCAACTGGCGCTCCACCGAACGAAGCCAGTCGTCCGCCTGGAGTGGATCCGTGGCGTGAGAGAAGGTCGGAGGATGACCTCTCAGGAAATCCGCACGCCGATCACGAGGCTGAGGCGGTGGAGGAGGCGGTGGCTGAGCGTGGATCTGCTGCAGAGCCTGAACGGTATTGTTCAGGGTCGCCATCATCTGCATCTGGAGCTGGAAGAACTGCTCCGGGCTCAGTGGTGGCGGCATCGGCAACGGCTGTCCAGTACTCTGGTCGTTCTGCTCCTGCTGGTCAAAACCGGAACCGGTGTGCCTGGTGTTCACCATCTGATTGCAACAAACGAAATTTTATGAGAACAAGATATTGTGCAGCTGCGGAAATGAAACTTCGACAGGATATGGCAGAGAGGAAAGAGTATAGATTTTACCCCCAACGATCTAACTCAATTTTTATTATTTAGTTCAAGTGGTGTTAGGGTCGATTTGCATGAACTAGTTTAACTACTAGACTATGCAATCAACCAAAAATCCAAATCAGACATTCGCACAATAACAAGCATCCAATATTCACTACTTAGTCGAGTTTTTCACACCACTCGACCAACACACTCGTAGAACGCTTCCGCTTGCACTCGCGAACGTGCCGGTTCAAGAGAGCTTGCCGTACCTAGCTGCACCTAGCTCCTCCGAGCTCGTCGCACCAGGTCACTGCCTCCGCTTCGTCGCCTTTCCTTTCGGCTCGTCCCGCCATAACTACTCCTCCGCCTTCGATAGGACCGTGGTTTGCTTGCATTAGAGCCATGCTTTCCGTTGTCTTTTCCTCGACGGCCTCTAATGTCCATCACGCGCGACCCTCCTGCACACCAACTCGGTCGCGGCCTGAGCTCGCCCAGCGGGAACACCGTCATGCGCTGCACGCCGCCGCTCTGCACGTCATTGCCCTGCATAGCTCTTCCTCCTTCTTCCACTGTTGGTCACGCGCTCGCTTCGGCCTTGCCGTGCCTTAGCTGCGCGCTGCTCTGCTCTGCTGCGCACGCGTTGCTCCACTCGCACGCGTAGGCCACTCCGCGCGCTATTGCTTGCTCCGGCTGCTCGCCTCCGCGCGAGTGCGGGTTCCGCACCTGCCGCGCTCACGCGCATCCCGCACGCCTGGCCTGCCTCTGCATCCGAGCCAGCGTGCTCCTGTTCCAACGCTGCCGCATCGAATCCGCCTCCTGCTCTAACCGCCTTGCCGTGGCGCAGCTGCTTCTTCCGAATTCGCTGTTGTATAACCGCCTCTCCGCTCCTCTGCTCCTTTGCGCGTGTTTCTGCTGCACACCCACGTCCACTTATCTAGTGTTGCTGATAGAACCAAAACTTCTGTGGACGCCAGAACATTTTACACAAATAAGTACCCCAATGTTAGCTAACGCCCATTTGGAATCAGGCGCGCTACAGTCAGCCCAAAAGCGATTTTCACTTCTGTGCAACAATTCCTTCAGTCTTGCCATCGTTGCTGAGGCCCTGTCACACCCGATTTATAGAGAACATAAATCGAGCAATCATATATGCGCCAGGATCAAGTCACGCATATATACAACAGAACCATCAAGATATCACAACACATATCACGAATAACAGTAACATAAATCGTAAATGAATTATTTTATTACAACCGAATCAAGAATCGGTTCAAGAATTGCGGAAGCGTAAAATGAAGTACATGAAGAGTAGGGCGCCACAGGGACGTTGACTGGGAGACAAAAGCCTAGAAGTCGTCGAAGCCGCTGACGTAGTCCTCCACGTTGCCGGGCACTGAGCAGCAGTCGAAGATATCCAAGAGAACAGAAGGGTAGAGAGGCAAGTGTGAGTACCAACCAGTACTCAACAAGTATAACACAAACTATGAGGCTCTAAGGTTGGCTGACTCAACTGCATTAACTTTTAGTCTTGGCAAAATTTTATTAAAGCTAATTACTACAAGTGGATGAATTACCATAAACCCATATTGCATAATAAATTAATCAATATTAATTAAGAACTACTGAAAACCAACCAAACCAAAACCACCCGGGGAAACCTCCCTAATCAAAGGTTGATAACCCCACTAATCAGACGGAGGATCTGGGCCGCTCATGACTGTGAGCACAGCTGATATATCAGTTTTACACTCTCGAGAGGTTGCACAACTTTACCCACAAGTCGTGAGCTACGCTAGTGGTTCATCACACTTCCTTAGGTGAGATGGCTAGCAAGCACACTACGAGACCGTTACAAAGGATCACGTTAGTAAGGTGTAACCGCTAAGGATTCTGGATCAGCGACGATGGGGCCCACCTCCGGGGGTACAAGACACACAGCACAGACCAAGCCGGAGGAGCAGGGACCATTGAAGCTTACCACCCCTCTTGCCCACGCAGGTAAGTTACTCCCGAACCAAAATGACCTAATTAGTAAGTCAAGACCGTCCCATTCAAGTCTTGTGGTTGTGCGGTTGTCCCAGGTTGTCGCTCTATGAACCGATCCTTATGGAGAGTGGCCAACCAAGCACTAAGCACCGTGCTGGCCCCCTAAACCAACTTTCTAACAAAAACATATTTTACGGAGACGTGAGCCACTCAAGCACACAGCACAAAGGGCCACGCTCAGGATTAAGTTGCATAAGACCATTAATCAAATTAATTAACAAGGACCAAGTGTGTTATAGCGCAGCAACCTAGCACAACTAACCAAAATGCAACCCAAAGGATATATATAAAGGATATAAAGTGGCTAGGAAATCCTTATAGGCATACAGAATTAAAATGCAGCATGAAATTGTATTAAGAGGTGATAGGAGGTTCATGTTATACTTGCCTTCCTCAAAGTTCTTCTGCTGCTGCTCAAAAGCTTCAGAAGATGGTGGCTCCTGGTACTCGTCCAAAGGTTTAGCGTCTACTCACGATCGCAACGCCAAAACATGGTCCAACACATACACATACATGCAAACAAGGACAAAAGATAAGAAACAGTACAACATTACATAAAAACAGCACACAAAACTATGGTAGAGCTGTTCTACGCGTTACAACGATCGCGTGAGTGCAATAATCAACTAAAACGGAGCTAAGACGCGAAATCTAGTGTTAAAACAAGGTCCAGGGACCTTTCTGCAAGAAAACAGAACTTCCAGGGCGGTTCTGGGCAAAAACAAGGGACCTCAATGTAATTAAAGGCTAGACCTGGGGCCTAACCCATGAAAACACAGGGCATGGACGGCGGACCCAATTTCCAGAGAACTCAAGGGGCTCCGGTGCGAAAAAACAGGACCTAGCTGGAATTTCTTTGAACGAAGGTGGACTGCGGGTTCATTCCAAGGAAGTTTAGGGGCTCTTTAACAAAACTGCGACAGCTGAAGGGGTACGCGGCTTCTAATCTGGGCGGTTGGATCTAAATCGAACGGTTCGGACGCATTCCGGTTCGGACGGTCCGATCTGAACAGCGGGGGTCCGGACGGTCCGATTTAGACAGCGCGGTTCGGACTGGTCCGATCCGACAGAACGCGGCCGGTGGCGGGGGGGGGGTCGCCGGAGATCGATTTCCGCGGTGGCGCGCCACCGGAGCTGGGCAAAATCAATGCTCCGGAGGTCAAATCGAACGGGGCTTGGGTCTGGAAGGTTCAGCGCGACCTGGGGAAACCACCTAAGGTTAAGGCGAAACGCGGGAAGGGCTCAAGCTGTGCGCACGACGATGGGGGCGGGTCGGCACGGCGGCGCATCGCCGGCGCGCGCGTTCCGGCCACAAGAGCGAGCTTTGGTCTACGACATCTAGCGCAAGACGACCAGGGGAACGATGTGGTGCTCACCGAGGGCCTGAACGGGCCGGAGAGGCAGCGCAAGATGGTCGGCGACGAGGTCCGAGCGGCGGAAACAGGCGGCACTCAAGGGGAAGGCTGCTGCAGGGGGTCCTCCGGCTTCTGATCACCACGGGTCGGCTCGGGGTGTTCCTGCAGAGGTGCCACGGGGGTTAAGAGGGTCGTAGGGCTAACGGCGGCGAGGAATCGAGATGGCGGAGCTTCTCACCGGTGGCGGGTCCCGTTCAAATTCCGGCAAGTGCACGGGCTGGGGTCACGAGGGAAGAGCTTGGGAAGCTTCCTGGCGGTGAGGCGAAGCTCAGGTGGGGGTTGGCTGGGGCTGGGGCGCAGTAGGGCGGCCGGTCCACGGTGAAGCAGGAAGCTTTGCGCGGCAGAGCAAGCGGTGGCGGCGCTAGGGTTCGGGGTGGCTGCAGCGGGGTAGGGGTAAGGGCGCAGGGGTTGGGGGATCCTATTTGTGGGGCGATGGGGCAACCTAGGCATGCGGGCTGGCACGAGGGCTCGCCGGAGATTTCGGGCGGTCGTTGCGCGGCCGGTAGAGGAAGGAGGAAGAAGGGCCGACAGGTGGGGTCGAGCTGGGGGAGTGACTGAGAAAGAAGGAATGACTGAGAAAAGAACGGGAATGACTGAGAAAAGAAGGAATGACCGAGAGAAAAGAAGGAATGACTGACCTACCTTCCGGTTTCCTCCCTTCTCTTTTTTCAAACCAACTCGATTCTATTTGAATTCAACTCCTATGCACTCAACCAAATAAAACTTATGCACCAGCATGAATGCACAAACATGTTGAACCTAAAATAAATTTTAATTCTTTGTGAATTAAATTATAAATAAATGCAAGCTAGGCAAAATAAATCCTTAGAAAATTACTGGAGCCCAATTAAATTCATTATAAATCTCGAAATCTTACAGGCCCCAATGTCGCCGTGTCCTTCGATTCCTTCTGCCTCCCGGTGGCTGCATGCCAAGCCGCCTGTTTCACACTTGCTCACGCTGCGCGCTACCGCTCGTGCCACATCAGCTCTCGCGGCCCGTGCCCCAGCGCCGCCTGATCTTGCTCGGGCCGCCCGCCTGCGCACGCCCGCGAGGCCGCCGCTCCAGCCCCCGCTAGCGCCGCCACAGCCCCGAGCCGCAGCCGCCCTGCTCGCGCGCCCCGCCTGGGCCCGCCTAGCGCAGCACCGCTCGCCTTGCCGGGCCGCACGCCGCGCTCCAACTCCCGCGCTCGCCCGGCCCCGCTGCTGCCTGAGCCGCACGCCTGGCCCAGCGCCTGCTGCCGCCACAGCCCGCGACGCCCGCGCGCGCGCTCCTGCCGTCCGCGCCATGCTCCGCTTCGCTTCGCGCGCCAGCTGGCACACGCCGCAGCCGCCGCTACCAGCCGCCCGAGCCCGCACCCTCCGAGCACCTGTGCCGTGGCTGCCCGAACCGGTGGAGGAGAGGGTAGATGAGAGAGAGAGAAGGAGATAAGTGCCGCCAGTGGGGAAAAAGAAGAAGGTAGGCGCCAGGATAAGGTAGAAGAGAGAAGAAAGACAGTTGGATTTCCTCAAGGGCTTATACGTAAAATCAGAGAACTGCAGGGACCTGTTTGTAAAGCAAAATTTCCTGTTGATTTAAAACCCAAATGAAGAAATGCCCAAAACGAAAGTTGGAGAGTTTTTCAAACTCTATAACATTGCTTTAGGGCCCAAGTTCAGAAACTCAAAACTTATATTTTTACACGTGAATTTTTGAACAAAAGTCGGATTTGAATTGCTTTTGTCCTAAAGAATGAAACTTTATAAAATTCAGGAACTAAATGCAAGCATTTATGACACGTCATGATGACGGGATAGACTCGTCATAATGATTGGATAGACATGTCATGATGACTTGCACTTTTTACACTTTTAGTCCTGAGTAAATTTAAAAGTTACTTTTGTAAATCAAACATTTGCATAAAAGGACTTGTACTTTTATAAAATTACATAAACACCCTTATTTTTACCATTTTACCCAAAATTTTTACACACTTCAACACATACATTTCAAATAAAACTTTTGGATAAATAAATATATATATTTTTTACAAGACATAAAGTAAGGAAAATATATTTCACTTATTTTGAAATTACCCTAATCCAAATACATTTTACAAAAACAACCCTAGGTTTTTTTGTAATTACAAAAATACCCTTTTTACTTGTACTTTTAAATTTTCAAAAGTTTCACATAAACATACACAAGCTTTACACTTAACAAACACGTATTTCACACTAACAAATTATATCTAGTATTGCAAGTACACGAACTGTCACATAAATATATTTACAAACATATAATAAAGTGGATTGTTCATAACATCTCAATATTTTTTGTCTTGTTCCAGGCTTTCAACTATCCTATGGGCCACTGGTTCAACTTCTTTCAGATAATTTTTGAATTGTTCTTCTGAACAGTCTGCAGCCATGCCATCTGCTAGTGGCTCCACATTGGCCTTTGGCTAGAAGGACTTGATGAGACCAAGCACATGCGCCACGTAGGTCTTGGTGGTCTCAGAGATGTAGCCGGCAATCTTTTGTGGGGCCTCATGAAGATACTCCAGCAAAGTCCTGTTGTCGATTGCTCCTTCTTCGGAGGGGTCCACCGTGTTAACGACTATTTGGGCAGCCTCTTGGAGATCTTCAAGTTTCTTTTGCTTCAGCTCTTTTTCTTCGGCCATGAACTTGATTTGCTTCATGCATTGCAACAGTTGCTGGTCTGCATCTTCGAGTAGTTTAGCTAGGCGCTCATGTCATCTGATGAATGGTACAAAAGATTCTTCGTGTCAATCAGTAGTTCTTCTTTATACTTTATCAATTTTTTGAGTTCTGCGGGCAAAAGACAAGAAAAAGTACTCATGCAAGTTCAAAGACTACTTTTCGATTACATTCAATTGTCAAGAGTACTCGGCAGGGAATTACCTTGATGGGCTTTTCTTTGAGCCTTATTCTTTTCTTCAAGATTTTTTACCTCTTGCTGGAGAAGCCAGATTTCACGAGTGCGCTCCAGCTTCAGTTCATCAATTTGGCGCTGCACTTTAATTCTCTTGTGGATCTGCCCTTCAATTTGCCTGTCTTTGGCTTGCAATTGGCGCAGTTTATATTCCACGGCCCTCAAATTGTCTGACTTCAGTCAAGGCTGGTTGGCCATCCTCTATTCAAGTAAAGAAATAAGTAAGTTAATTGGTGACAATATTATGCAACAAAGGCAAGTTATGATATCAAAAAGAAGTCATACCGTGGAGAACTTCTATAAATCCTAGAAGGTATACTGGAAATGCTTCAGATTTTCACTGGTCAGCATCAGATCGTCGATAAGCTCTATTGGCACAACATGTTGGCATCCATGAGGTGTTTCCAGGATGGGACCTTAAGAAGTACCCACATTTTCTGCATCTTCAACATTTGGTTGCTTTTACCAGGTATCTGCCACCTCACCTGTGGTAATCAGTTGAGCTTTTGGCAGATTAGAACCCGAGTGTGGTAGAACCGCCTGAATTATTTCGGCTCAAGTGCGCTAGCCATCACTATACAGCCGATACTAACTCAACGCACTTCAAACGGAACAACTCATTGGTCTGTCGGGTCTCCGCCCGATGCAACCACGGTTCAACAGGATCGAAGTAGGTTTACCTCGCACAAAGGCGAGTTTACAGTCACACAACAGCTCCTCAACTTTTAATTCACAGAGTATTAAACATTATTTCAAACCGGTTCAAACTTAAAGTAATAACCAAACATTGTTTAAAACGACAAGCTAAACATGCTTGTCAAGTTCACAGCGGAAGAGAAATTAACACGCAACTACACACGTCGCGAAGGTTGACACCACACTCAGCCTGAAGTATGGCATCATTCAAGAGGGTCACTGCCAGTCGAGGATGGACCCCACTCCACGGACCAGCCAAACGGAACAGAAGTTGGCCATGCGGAACCATCCGTGGGGTTTTCAAAGGTCATACCTGAAAATTAGACTAGCAAGACTGAGTATGCTAATACTCAGCAAGGCTTACATAGGATTAGGGTATACTTTGCCCATAACTAAACTCATGAAGGCTTGAAATGGTTGTGGGTTTAATTTTAGCTGAAAAGCAACAAAGAGTATGAGCTAACTTTCATATTTTAGCTTTCAGATTCTAATTTCATTAACTATGCTAGGTAAGCACCTATTCTAGACAAGCAAGGTAGAGATTATCATCCATCAAGATTATTCCAACAATAGTTGCTGTTATTACTCTATGTGGCAGAAGGAATAAGCAGTCTCAATCTCCGCGAGAAACGGACGATTCCTGAATCGAATTTCAACCCTTGCAAGGTAAACCTAACTCACACGCTTGGAACATCCAATGATTGTTCCGAAGCAACCGTTTCCCTCATATTCCGGGTTATGGATCAGGGCCACCACAAGCGGCTGCAGGACTGTGTGCACATAAATTGTGCAGGACGTAAATCTGTAGCGCGACTACATGATCGTACTCCTATCTGCTATGCAGAACATACTCCCAAACGTCGGTGCGTGTGTACAACAAACCAATATATCGAGTGGTGGAAATAAGTCCATTTGCCGGGCCAATCAGGCACTAGGCTTACCGCTTTACCATATTTCGCGGCATGTGGCTAGTACTTTCAAACGCTTAGCCACCACTACCACACACTGCGACCTTAACAACTTTTAACAACACAGACGGGGTAACCTTCTGAGTCATGTTACTGCACATGACCCCTCCATCATCCTTATAGCGATTGCAGAAGAGTAAACATTCAACTCCTATATCGCGCGAGTGACAGGAAATCACCCGACTTCTGCCGGTCCTATTAGCAGAGCATCTATGCGATGAGGACTCAGGCATAATACATAGGTTCCTAGTATCAATGCATCTAGGGTTCCACTTCAATTTCTACACTTAATGCAAGATATACTATATAAGTATAAAATTGTAGTAAATTGAAATACTGGGTTATACACCGGGGCTTGCCTTCTTGAGCGGGCTTAGGGGCAGGAGTGTCAAGGATTTCCGAACTTTGGTTCGGAACTTCAGTTAGAGTCTCGACGACGTCTACTGGGTCTTCAGAAAACCCTGATTCTTGCTCCGAGACTAGCTCGTAGTCTCCGTCATCGAGCGTCGTTGACTCTACATGATATGCAATGATTTGATTAGATGGTTCTTGAGTTAAGAGTTTTATTTCACAATAAAGTTGCAATCCAACATGTTAATACATTCAAACTCATGAAGCACGAGGGTTAAACATAAACCTATTATTGGCTCTCTAATCCAATTACCTTAATTAGTTGAATTAATTAAATTAGATTAACAGGTTTGATTTTTAGTTTGAAATTCACAAAGACTATGGCCTTGAATTTTTGTGGATAAGCTTGTTCCTAGTGGATAAGCTTCTTATGAATTTTTTTCATAATTTTCTGAAAATAGATATTAGGGTATTTGGAATTTAGTTCAAATGTTAGGTTTAAATTCAAATCTTGGGTAAATAGTGTTATAAATTCTTGAAAAATTAATTAGGAACTAAGTATCAACATATCAACATATGGTAAAAAGATCTAAGCATGGAAAGCTTAGGAACATGTTTGAATAAAATTTAAATCCTCTCAAGCTCGATTTGTACAAAATTAAATTAGCTAAAGCTAAGGTGCAGTACTGGTGCTGAAATTTTTACACAAGCTTGTATTCACTTTAAATAGACTACACACCAAAATTCACAGGTAACAAAGTTAGCATGCTCAAGTTACACATAAAACACTCTTTTGCTTGACTTTAAAATAACTCAAAAAGCATTTAGTTGTGAACCAAACTCTAGTAACAAAAGTAGTCGAGTTCAACTTCTAGAGTACAACAAAACTTGTTTGACAAATTTTGAATTTTTCTACGAATTCCTATGGATTTTACAATTTGGCTGAATTGTGTTTAGAGAGGGGTGCTGCTTTTTCACGGATAGGCCCCTGGAAAGTTTTGAATGTTCGCAATTGGGTCCCTGGCCAGAGTACACAGGAGGTCCGATCGATGCCGATCAAATTCCAGTGAGAGAGCTCACCGGCGGCGAGGGGCAAGTGAGGGAAAATGCTCAGGGATTCACGGCGGTCACGTGGGTGGCCGGTGTCGGGGAAAGGAGGGGCTGTAGCGGCGTAACGATGGTGAACGGGGACGGGCGGCGGAGGTCCGAAGGACTTTGTCGGCGTTCCGGTGGCCGGAGGGCAGGACGATTGCGGGGATGTGGCTAAACAGCTTCTACGTGATGATGTGGTGCTGGCGGTGTGCTTGGCCGGGGCTAGGATGCGGTGGATCGACGGGTCGACGGCGAGGCCGAGCGGTGGCGGAAATTCGAGCTCACCGGCGTAGTGGTCCGGTCGTTCTGGTGCACAAGAGCGAGATTGGGCGGGCTGGGGAGCACCAGTGGGTGATGGAGATGCTAATTGTGCACTGGATCGGGGATGGGAGGTGTGACATTCAGGTATTAGGGTTATAACACACTAGATTTTAGTATGAAGTTGTGTGCAAAATATTGTGAAAGTGTGTTTAAAAATTTAAAGGATAAGGGAAAAAGGGTTATTTATATAATTATAATTTAATAAAGGTCCTTTTGTGCAAGTGTGCAAGAATGAGAGGTAAAGTCATGTTCTGCTTGGGTTGTTTTGAAAAAGTGTAGGAACTTGCTTTTAAACCATAGATAGAAGTGAAACTACCCCTAGGATTCATTTCGAGTGTGGTAGTTAAAAAGAGTTATTTTTGAAATTTAACTTTTGCCCAACTTTTAACTTACTTTTAAATCCATAACTCTTTCCAAATTGAACCTTAAAACAAAGTTGTAGATCTTGATAAACCCTACACTTTTTCTTTTGGACCCATTTCCATTTGAGCTCTGGTTTGAAAGTTACCAAGACATTATAGTGAGGTCCTTGCACTTTTGGAAAATCACGAACTAGTCCTCGTCTTCCTCCTCCAGGCCCGGCCTCCTCTGTTTCTCTGCCCGACGCATGGCTGCCGCTCTTGCCGGCCATGTGCCGTGCACCCACCGCCCCAGAGCCGCTCAGAGCCATGCCACATGCCCTCCCCTACCTTGCCGCCGCCTTCCCGACCCCGCGCTGGCCCGCCCCTGCTTTCCCCACGTCGTGCCGCCACCACCCGAGCTGCCACGCCTTCCGCCGGCATCGCCAGCTCCTGCTCACGCGCGTAACGCCTCTCTCAGCCTTAAGATCGGCTCAGCTGTTGCTCTGTGATCTTGTTTACCCATCTGAGCACCTCTAGTCCACGACATTTTCTTCTCCCGAGCGTAGCTCCTCACCGAAGCGCCACCGCAGCCACTGCTCATCGTCGTCAGCCGTCCCACGCTGCCTCCGAGCCCCGATCCAGAGCTGTTAGAACACCACCGCGACCCACTGGTGCTCACCAGCCCATCCAATTTCATTCTTCTGCACCCAAGCATCATTTCCCGCAGCGCCGGTGAGCTCAAAGCTCTGCCGCTGCTCGGCCTCGCCGTCGACCCGCCCATACAGAGCTTCTTAGCCCTGGCCAAGCACACCGTTAGCACCACATCATCACGTGGGAGCTCCTCGACTACTTCCCTGCCACCCTCCGGCACCCTAGCCAGCAGAACGTCGTGCCGCCATCGCCGCCGGTGGAAACCCGAGCTGCCCCACCATCGACAGCCCCCTTCCGCCCCGTCTCCGACCAAATTGGGTACGGGAAACGCACCCCCACACTCCCATGATGCTTATGCGTGCCACCTCTGTCCATGTCCGCTGGCACCTCGCCGGGAACACTGACGCGCCGCCACGAACGCTGCCATCTCTCGTTGCTGGCCATGCTCCGCCGCTGCTCCTCGAGCATATCACCCATCAATAGACACTACTTGCTCCGTAGATCATGCTGGGCCTGTTCCTCCCTACCCAGGACCTCGCCGCCGGTGAGAACACGTCGGACCGACGCACCGGCCGTCGTTGTGGGCTGTCGAGGACCCAATTGCAATTTAGTTCTCTGTTTTAGGGTCCCCTGTGCAAGAACCCGAGGGCCTCTCTGCAAGTTTATTGTTTAGTATTAGCTGTCAACTTGTAAAATTCATAGGAATGTGTAGAAAAATCCAAAAATTACCAAACCAGTTTTGTTAGAATCTAGAAATATAAATCTACAACTTTTGTTAATAAAGTTTGGTTTGAAACTAAATTCTTTTTTATTTATTTTAAACTTAAAGTAAAAGGCTATGTTATGCATAACTTTTGCATATAAGCTTATCTTCTTATGATTTTTGGTGTGTAGCTTGTTCAGGTCATGAGCAAATTTGTGTAAAGATTTCATGCTTAGCACTGCTTTGTAGTTTAAGTTCTTTTAAACTTTTACAAATCAAATGTATAGTAGTTTGCATTTATTTAAACATGTTCCTAAGACTTTTCTGTTTAGGTCTTTTTACCATAACCTAATTTGTTGATAATTAGTTCATAATCAATTTTTCAAGAATTTATAGTTCTGTTTACTCAGGATTTAAATTTAAACCTGAAATTTGAATTCAAATTCAAAGGCTGTAGTTTCTGTTATCAGAGAATTATGAAAAATTCACAATAAGCTAAATAAGCTTTACCACAAAAATTCACAATAATCAAACTTGTCAAATTACTTTAAAGTAATTCCATTAATACAACCATAACTTAAGTGTGAATGGTAGCTTAGGATTAAACCCCCTTGTTTCATGAGTTTATGTTTGTTAATTTGTTGGATTACAACTTTATTGTGAAGTAAAATCCTTAACTCAAGCACCATCTCACTTAAATCATTGCATATCATGTAGAGTCAGCAACACTCAACGACGGAATCTACGAGCTGGTTCAGGAACCCGAGCTTGGATTTTCTGAAGATCCTGCAAGCGTTGTCGAGACTATAACTGAAGCCCCAAACCAAAGTTCGGAAGTCTCTGACACCACTAACCCTAGCCCCGCTCAAGAAGGCAAGCCCCGGTGCATAATCCAGTATTTAATTTACTACAATTTTATACTTATATATATATATTGTATCTTGCATTAAGTCTAGGAGTTGAAATGGAACCCTAGATGCATAAATCCTAGGAATCCAATGTATTGTACCTGAGTTCTTATCGTATAGATGCTCTGCTAATAGGACCGGCAGAAGTCGAGTGATTTCCTGTCACTCGCGCGATATAGGAGTTGCATGTTTACTATTTTGCAATCACTATAAGGATGATGGACAGGGTCATGTGCAGTATCATGACTGGAGGTTTACCCTGTCTATTTTGTTAAAAGTTGATAAGGTCGCAGTGTGTGGTAGTGGTGGCTAAGCGTTTGAAAGTACTAGCCACATGCCGTGAAATATGGTAAAGTAGTAAGCCTAGTAACCAATTGGCTCGAGGAGTGGACATACCTCCCACCACTCGTAATTTGGTTTTTCTCACGCACCGACGTGCGGGAGTACGTTCCGCACAGCGGACAGGAGTACGGTCATGTAGTCACGCTACAGACGTATGTCCTGCACAATTGGTGTGCGTACGGTCCTACAGTCGCTTGTGGTGGCCCTGTTCCACAAGTCGGAATGAAAGGAAAATGGTTGCTTCGGAGCTATTGTTGGATGTTCCAAGCATGTGAGTTAGGTTTGCCTTGCAAGGTTATGAAATTCAATTCAGAATCGTCCGTTTCTCACGGAGATTGAGACTGCTTATTCCTTCTGCCATATAGAGTAAGAACAATAATCATTATGGAATAATCTGGATGGATGTTAATCTCTACATTGATTGTCTAGTATAGGTGCTAACCCGGAATGATTAATGAGACTAGAATCTGAAAGCTAAGACATGAAAGTAGATCATACTCTTTGTTGCTTTTCAGCTGAAATTAAACACAGAACCATTACAAGCCAGCATGAGTCTAGCTACATGGCTAAGTATAGCACGACCCGGTTAAGTCTTGCTGAGTATTACTATACTCATTCTTGCTAGTCTATTTTTCAGGTATAACCTTTGAAAACCCCCCGGATGGTTCCGCATGGCCAACTTCTGTTCTGTTTGGCTGGTCGGTGGAGTGGGATCCGTCCCCGGCTGGCAGTGACCCTCCTGAATGACTCCATACTTCGGGCTAAGTGTGGTGTTCACCTCCGTGACATGCGTAGTCGCGTGTTAATTTTACTTCCCTGTGAACATGGACGAGCATGTTTAGCTTGTCATTTTAAACAATATTTGTATAAGTTGACCTTAATTTGAAAAGGTGCGCAATAATGTTTAATATTCTATAATTAAAAGTTGGTGAGCTGTATGTGATTGTGAACTCGCCTTTGTGCGAGGTAAACCTGCTTCGATCCTGTTGAACCGTGGTTGCATCGGGCGGAGACCCGACAGACCAATGGGTTGTTCCGTTTGAAGTGCATTGAGTTAGTATCGGCTATATAGCGATAACTAGTGCACTTGAGTCGGAATAATTCAGGCGGTTCTGCCACAGCTGGTATCAGAGCTGTAGGTTTACTCTCACAACTGCAGCAGCTCTTAAAAATATTTTCAGGATAAAAATTTGCTAAACAAGCGAATTTGAAACATACGTTGGATTCGTTAAGGTTGGTGCTTAGAACGTAAAACCCTAGGGACTTATATGGGAATAGTCAGGTGGCTATTGATATATATATGTATAGGGTATAACCCTAACTTGCAGCACTACTTTCTGTCAAAACTTAAATTCATGCATAACTTAACCTTACTTTCGGTAACGACACCTTCGATGGTGAGGTAAGAATGTAAGGATCCTCAGCCAACTGAGGGAGCTTGGCCTTCCCGTCGGTGATGCGAACCGAATGCTGTTTCTCAAGCAGTGGCCTACTTGAGATGCTGCCAATGTATCAACTTAGGTAGAATATATTGGGAGTATATGGTTCGGCGCAGGGTATGGCGATCGCTGTTCATACCCCCATTTTATACGGTACCCCCGTGAATTCGTTGCAAATGTGATGTATGCTAACGTTGTCCGTATGGCGGTAATGGTACGGATGCTATTTCTATAGTGAATAGTACTGTTTGGGGACGCTTTCATGTCGTGCTGCCATGAAAGGTTCATGTTATATATATGTGGTCTTTTGCAGGTACACTAACCCCGATTAAGAAATTAGGACGGATAGGACTTATCGACTAAATATTGGTGAGAGACGTATGTATTATGCCACCGAAATTAACCATGTAAGTCCGAAGATATTCAGCAGGTGTTTTGGTTGTGAGGTCGAATAGTACGTGCATGCATAATCCATTAATAAAAAAATGAATGCATAATATATGTTGATCTTTTAAGGACGTATAGAATGTTGTTTATCTCTAGTATGGGTCAATAGGATTCTTGTGGTAGCATTGGTTGAGTACCTTAAGCATCCATCTGATTTCCAGCCTTTGCTGTTATCAGAATCGTTTGTTTCGTTCCATTTACCTTGTGAGTCTCAGCAGGGTAAATATATCTCACCATTTGCATTCTTGTTGCAGATGGCAGCCCCTTCCAACGTCTTCTGGGATCACGCTGGGCATCTCCACACTAATGCCTTGCACTGGGAGGGTTTTCCCCGTCTTCTTTGGGAATCACTAAGTTTGTTCTTCTACACCGAGCCTCCCCAATATGACGGAGTGGACTATCGGGAAGAAGGTGTTCCTCGATGCCGAGTTAAAATGATGATTCCTCAACATCCTTTCCACTCCCAGGGGCAGCCCATCGAAGTTGATGTGGTGGGCTACCGTCTAGTTGACACTATCGAGACTGCAGCTCTGGAAGCCATCCATCTCTTCTGGAACAAGCATCCCATGGAAGTTGCAGGGTATCCTATCGGCCTATTCCCCGTAACAGATTCCAGTGATCCCGAATGGAACTTTCGGACAGCTCATTATGGTCACTTGTTGGGAGATGCAGCTGAAGAAACGCTCCATGGTCTTATCAGGTTCATGAATGTTCAGTACCACTATCAGATTTTGCTATGCCGTGGTGTAGGTCAGTTGATTGGCATAGCCCAAGGTCACTATCGAAATGCCGATCGACAGGTCACCCAGATAGTGGAGCTTCAAGCTTTGGTCACGGAGAAGGAGGAGATTATCGCAGCCCGGGATGAGACTATTCATCATCAGGAGGATCAAATCAATGAGAGCGATGCAATGATCACTCAACGCAACACGATCATTGAGTTCCTCCAGGAGCAGATCCACGACCTTATCCTTGAGGTCGATGATGCCCATGCTCACATCGACGAACTCCAGGAGCAGCTAGTACCTCCTGCTGTACCCGTAGCCCCTGAAGAGAAGAAGACCCGGAGGAAATCGAGGGAGTTTCTGATCTCGATTCCGAGCAAGGAGATCCAGAACCCAATCCTCAGCCAGATCATTCCTCCTCCAGTAGCCAGTCCTTCGTGGGCAACCTCGATGAATTTTAGTTTATCCAAATCGTCGATATCTTAGTTGTAAAAAGTGGTGTGATATAGGTTGTGAGTAGATTACCTAGACTTAGAGCCACTTGTTGTACCATATGTGGCATGTGTACATATGGTTTGACCCATAGCAATTGAACTATCCTAATGTATTAAGTTTGTTTTGTAATCTAAGCCTCGAGTTCTTGTGACAGTTCGTGTATTTGTAATGCTAGGCATATACTTTGTTAGTGTGAAATATATGTTTGTTAGTATAAAGTTCATGTGTGTTTTTGTGAAGCTTTTGAAAATTTAAAAGTACAAGTTAAAAGGGCATTTTTGTAATTACAGAAAAACCTAGGGTTGTTTTTGCAAAATGTATTTGGGAAAGGATAATTTTAAAATAAGTGAAAGGTGGTTTTGTAAACATGTTTTCCTTATTTTATCTCCTGTAAAAATATATATTTATTTACCCAAAAGTTGCATTGGAAATGCATATGTTGAAGTGGGTAAAAAGTTAGGGTAAAATGGTAAAAATAAGGGAATTTGTATAATTTTTATAAAAGTGTAAGTCCTTTTATGCAAATGTTTGATTGACAAAAGTAACTTTTAAATTTACTCAGGGCTAAAGTGTAAAAAGTGCAAGTCATCATGACATGTCTATCCAATCATTATGACGATTCTATCCCGTCATTATGACATGTCATAAATGCTTGCATTTAGGTCCTGAATTTTATAAAATTTCATTCTTTAGGACAAACACAGTACAAATCCAACTTTTATTCAAAACTTCACGTATAAAAATATAAATTTTGAGTTTTTGAACTTGGGCCCTAAAGCAATGTTGTAGACTTTGAAAAACTCTCCAACTTTCGTTTTGGGCATTTCTTCATTAGGGTTTTAAATCAATGGGAAATTTTGTTTTACAGAAAGGTCCCTATAATTTTCTGAAATTATGTATAAGTCCTTGGGGAATTCCAATCCACCTTCTTCTCTGTTTTTTTTTTCCTCTCTCTATCGGTCTTATCTTCTCCTGGTGTTTTTGTTCTGGCGGTACCTCTCTCTCTCTCTGTTTCCCTTCCTCACGCAGCACGCAGGGCGTTTGGGCTGGCACAGGGCAGGCGGCAGCCCAGGCGCTGGAGGCAGTGGTGCTGGGCGGGCCCAGCAGCGGCAGGCGGCCGCGCGGGCTGGTGGCGCGCGCGGCTCAGCCAGCGGCCGGGCGAGCCAGCGCAGGCGCGCGGAGCGGCGGGCCCGGGCGGGCGCTGGCGGCGGCTCCAGGCGGGCAGGCGACGGCTGGCGGTGTGGTGGCCAGCGCAGGCGTGGAGGGGGCCCAGGCGCGCGGGCCGCGGCAGGCGGAGGCGAGCGGCCGGCGCTGGGCCAGGCGCGCGGCGCAGGCAGGCCCGGGTGGGGGCGAGGCAGCAGAGCGCGGCGGCCCAGACGGAGGAGGGACGGCGCGGCTGGCGGCTGCGGTAGCCGGCGCGCGAGAGCAGGCGGCCGAGCGGATGTGCGGGCGGCGCAGCTGCAGCGCGCGGCGCGCAGCCGGAGGCTGAGCGGGGCAGGCGTGCGCCGCGGGTGCGAGCCGGTGTGCAGGGCCGAGCGGCGTTGGCGGCGCGGCACCAGGTCGCGGCACGTAGGCGGTGGTGCAGGAGCGGAGCAAGGCCGGCTAGGCGCTGACGGGTTGGATGCGCGCGGTGAGCAGCGGCGGACTCGGACGGTCCCCAGGCGAGTGGCAGCAGGGTTGGCGCGGCTCAGAAGCAGGCTCTGGTGGCGCAAGCAAGCGCGTGTGCGCGGGCGAGTGGAGGCGTGTTGGCGCACAGAAAGGAGGAGGAGCTGTGCAGCGCGATGGCGTGAGCGGCACTGGCCGTGGGCGCGCAGATGAGATGCGCGTGGGAGCAGGCAAGCCCTAGCGGCGGTTGCGGCGCGTGGGGTGGAGCGGAGTGGCTCAGGTGGCGTGAGCCGGAGCGGCGTGTGGATGTGGGGCATTGGAGAGCTAGCGGTCGCAGGCGCCAGTGCGTGGCGCGTATGGACGAGCGAGAGCAAAGCTAGCTCGGGAGTGGCTACGGCAGCAGGCAAGATGGTGCGGGCGCTGACCTAGGCGCACGGGTGGAGTAACAGTAGCGCGAACAGGCACGCGTGAGTGGGCAAGCGTAGGACTGGAGTGGTTCGCGGGCGGTGTAGGAGCGAACCTGAGCGACGCCGAACGGGTGACGCGAGCGTGCGCGCGATGACGCGCGAAAGCTGGCGGTGTGTGCAAGTGTTGGGCGGCCGGAACAGATCGGGCCCATGAGCGCGAGTAGGCGATGCTGGAGTGCGACGTGCCGAGCAACGGCACGCGCAGGAGGAGTTGTGGTGGAGAGCTGTTTCGCGAGATGCAGGAACGCGATGGCCGTATCGAGGACGCAGCTCAGGTGTTCGACGAAATGCCGATACGCGTGGTGCTGGAGAACGCGAGAGCCCTGCTGTTGGGCGAGGCATCAAGGGTGCAAGACGCCGTCGGGCGGATGTTGCAACGGTATGCAGAGCAACGGTGTGCAGATGCAGCGCGACAAGGCTGAGGCGACGCGGGTTCAGCAGATGAGGAGGAAGAAGAGCAGCAGCACGAGGTGGTCGAGGCGGAAACAGCGGCGCGGTTTTGACAGCAGCTGATCCGCAAACAGCATGGCGTCCAGGGTTTCCTCCCAGGGTTTGACCACGTCAAGTGCTCAGCGTGGGGCGGCGGAGGCCACAGTTAGTGATGCGGCTACGAGTTTGGCGAGGCGAGTCGGAAGGAGGAGTTGTGGAGCGAAGGCGGCAGTTAGGCGTGACGAGCTCGGAGGAGCCTCGATGCAATCACCCACGGCAACCCTTCCCGGCAAACTTCTTCGTCATCCTTGGAGTCTCGTCATCGTCGAGCTTTTCTCTTCGCCGATCCTATCACCATGGGAATTACTTTCCGCCCATTCTTCTCCACAACCAAGGTTTGCCCTGACCTACTGAATCTTCTTAATGCCGACGATTCCTTTGCCGGAATATCGTCGTTATCTTCCTGTTATCTGTTTTCCCGGACCAGGGACTTGATTGCTATATTTTAAAAAGTTCTAGGGTGTTCTTTGTAAATTTTCCAAAGCTTTCTGTATTTCAAAATGATGTACTTCTACATTTCATAGATTTTCGTAGGAAGTTCATAAAAAATGTAAAACCAGTTTTGTTGAAACCCTAAGTTAAACTCTACAAGTTTTATGTTGTGATCTTGAGTTGAAGTCTTTGATGTGTGGTTTAGGTCAAATGTTAGGGAATGAATGTTTTATTGTGCTTTATATTGTATGCTTCATAGAATATATGTCTTAGATAGAAATGTGTGATATTTAGTTAGTCCTTTCATATGAGTGCTCATATCTCTGCCCTCAAGACATTGTCCTCGTCTTGATTATCGTTTCCTTAAGGTTCTCTTCGTATAAAAATCTATGTTAGTCCGTGTCTATCTACTGCTTAGCCACTACATCTCTGCAGCTATACTTTAACGTCGGCTTTTAGCTCAGCTGCTAAACATCCGTTTCCTTTGAATCTATGATGTTTCATTGTAACGGCGGTCCGCCGATACATTTCTTTCGGTATATTTCTACCCTCGGCTGGTTAGCTGATACGGTCATTACCTTTCTAGTATCGGCTACTGCCGATACAGTTCTTTTGTTCTGTTCTACATCGGCTGTACATAGTCGATGTATCGGAGATGCACACACAATCTTAGGACTTTTTCTATCGGCTGATCTAAGCTAATCCTAGTTGTCTTCCATATCGATCAAATGTGGTCGATCCATCCTTAGTTTTCCATCCTTATCCACACACTTCTATCAGTCGATCTATCGACTGAGAGGTCGGCCTTATACTTATCGGTCATATACCCTTAACCACACTCCATTCAGCTATACGTCACTCAATTGCTGTGCTGACGTAATTGAGTCGATACAACCACACCTAGTTACCTAGAATAACACTTAAGCACATCTCAGTTAAGGCAACTGCTTTAGGAATCATCCTTCTACCAAGATAATCGACGCTTCCATCAATCATCTAGGAACCGATGCACCTTTCCATCGGCTAAACCCTCGTTGTTTCCAATCGACTCTGTTGTAACCCTCAACAAGTAGCTGTTTCTAGTTAGTTGTTCCTCCTAAAGCTCTGTCTAAGTTTAGTTCAAATCTTTTTGATTGTTATGTGAATAGTGTGTTATATGAGTGTTGGATTACAACTTTGTTGTGAAGTAAAATAGTTTTGAGTGCATACTTGAATGTGATGTTGCATTACATGTAGATACGACTACGTTCGGCAACGGTACCTGCGAGATCTCCCCGGAGTTTATGGAGGATGTTCTGAAGATCAAGTAAATGTCACCAAGGGAATATCGGAAGCCCCGAACCAAAGTTCGGGAGATATTAACATTCCTAACTTCAGACTCACCAGTAAAGGCAAGCCCCGGACATAACCCACTATTTTATTACACTGCAATCTATATCTATTTACGTATTCTATGCATTATGTTCTTAGGAATTGCTTGAAACCCTAGTTGCATTCTCCTAGGAACCAATGTGATGGATACTAGCTCTTGAGTCCGACTAGCTGCTATGCTAATAGGGCCGGTAGAAGTCGGGTGATTTCCTGTCACTCGCGCGATATAGGAATTGTAATGTTTATATTCCTGCAATCACTATAAGGATGACGGACGGGAGTTTTATGAGGTATCATGGTTGAGGTGATACCCCGTCTGTGTTGTTGAATCTGTTAAGGTCGCAGCGTGTGGAAGTGCGGGTTAAGTGTTTGAAAGTACTAACCACATGCCGCGAAATATGGTAAGCGGTAAGCCTAGTAACCAATCGGCCCGAGGAGTGGACATACCTCCCACCACTCGATTTGCTTCTTCTGGTTACTTATGTTCGACTGAGGAAATACGTGTTGCAAGGGCAACCAGGAATACGGGTTTTGTAGTCGCGCTACAGACGTATGTCCTGCACTTTGGAAGTGCGTATGTTCCTGCAGTCGCTTGTGGTGGCTCTGATCCACGAGTCGGAATGAAAGGTAAACGGTTGCTTCGGAACGACCCTGTGGTGTTCCAAGCGTGTGAGTTAGGATTACCTTGCAAGGTTGAATCTCGATTCAGGAATCGTCCGCCTCTCACGATGAAATGAGACTGCTTATCCCCTTTTCCACATAGAGTAACAAGAGCAATATTATGGTTATCAAAGATGATGCTTGACCAAAGATTATACCATGCTTGCTTAGATATAGGTGCTTACTTAGAATGGATAATTAACTAGAATCTGAAAGCTAAAACTTGAAATTAAGGATCTACTCTTTGTTGCTTTTCAGCTGAAACTAAACCCAAAACAATTATAAGCTTTCATAAGTCTAGTTATGGGCTAAGTATACCCAACTCCGGGTAAGCCTTGCTGAGTATTAGTATACTCAGCCTTGCTAGTTGTATGTTTTTCAGGTGACATCTGTGAAGACCCTACTCTTCCCTGCCTTGGCCCTGTGCTCTTCCAGAAGGTTGGTCCGTGGAATGGAATACGTCCTCGGCCAACATTGGTGATACCGAGTGATGTCGTGCCTGGGCTTAGCATGACATCCGTCTTATCGACGTGCTATAGATCATCGCGTATGTTTTCCGCTGCTAAAGGTCTTAGCTTAAATATTTTGTATTGTTTTCTTTAAGTTTGAAACTTTGTACTACTTTTATAAACTCTTGTAATGTAATCCCCTGTTATGTAAATTGTGATGGTGATTGTATCTCTGGACTCACCTTCGTGTGAGGTAACCTTATTTGATCCTGTGTATCGGTGGTTTATCAGGACGTTACCCGACAGGCCAAGGGATTATACCGTTTGAAGCACGTTGGAGCCCTCAGGAATGGACTCACGTACTTGAGTCGGTATAATTCAGGTTGGTTCTGCCACAGCTGGTATCAGAGCTATAAGGTTACTCTGGAGATACATTTTACCTTAAAAATGCTTTCAGTATAAAAATTTGACCAACAAAGTATTTGGCAAAACTACGTTGGATTCGTTAAGGATTGAGCTTAGTACGTAAAGCCCTAGGGTAATGTTTATAAGGGAACTAGAGGTGGCTATATATATGTATATAATCCTAACTACCAGCATTACTTTTCTGTCAAAACTTAAATCCATGCACAACCCAACCTTACTTTCTGTAACGACATCTTCGACGGTGAGGTAAGGAGGTAAGGATCCTCAGCCAACTGAGGGAGCTTGGCCTTCCCGTCGGTGATGCGAACCGAACGCTGTTTCTCAAGCAGTGGCCTACTTGAGATGCTGCCAATGTAACAACTTCGGTTGACTACATTGGGAGTAGATGGTTCGGCGCAGGGTATGGCGATCGCAGTTCGTACCCCCGCATTTTGCGGTACCCCTGTGAATACGTTATCTTGATAACGTATGTTAACGTTGTCTGTACGGCGGTAATTGTACAGATGCTGTTTCTATAGTGAACAGTAATGATTGGGGACGCTTTCATGACATGCTGGCATGAAAGGTTCAGTATGTACATATTGTGGTTTCCTGCAGGTATGCTAACCTCGTTACGTAAGTTGAAACGTAAGAACGACTAGTATATATATAGGGAGAGACGTATTTATATGATGCCACCGTAACTACCCACGTAAGACCAAGATTACTTGGCAGTTATTTATGTTTGTGAGGACGTGTAGAACGTGCATGCATCATGTTATGATGGATTGACTTGATTGCCTTGTTTATTACGTTGATGTACTGAAATATGTGCTTGTACCTGAATGCCTGTTTTGACTTTGTGTGGTAGGAATCAACGTAATCTGCTAGGCTAATCTAGAATTTAGAACGCCTTTTGTGAATTAAGTGGGTTGGGTCATGTTTGGGCCTCATCGCCGATCTTAACTTAACCGCTAAATCAAACCCTTATTTTTGCTTTAAATCTGTTTCAGCAGAATCATTGAACTTCTCCTTTGATAGTTAAACCTTGATAACTATCATCAAACCCGTCAATCCATCATTTAGTTATCCATTTATCCTCTCCTGATGTTGTACCTTATCTTGTTGACTATTCTGGTTACAACATCTGAAAAATTGTACCTTCAATTTTTGCTCAGATGATCTTGAGTAAAATAAAAAGACTTATGGCAACAGTCATGCATCATAACCCATACCATCTTTGGTCAGTGCATGGTGTTGCATCGTCATCAACAATCCGTAGACTAACTAACGGGTGTACCTCCGGTACAACTTCGGGTTATCTTCGGTTTTCTAAGTCTTCCTTGCTGTTGTTGGCACTACAGGGTTGCTATTCCTCTTTTGTGGTGGTGTTTAATCACATGACCATGATGCCGTGTCGGAACCTAAGGCCTCATGTGTGCTGCAGCCATATGATTGAGCCATTAGGGGCGCACTGGTGACTAGGTATATGTGACATAACCCTACTGCAACCTCTTCTTACGCAACCTTACTAGTGTCCTAACTTCTAATCTTTGTTTAAAGATATAGAGCTACCCAGGTGTTAGTTACGAGAAAACGGTTGTAGGATGCGAGTCATATGCATCATTAACTCATAAGGGTATGCATCATACTTCATGCATTTCATACATGCATACATTGCAAGTATCATCATCCTCGCATCATGGTGTAAGCATTGCATCATGGTGATTGCATTGTGTCATATGCACCATTTCAATCATGCACGAAATCTTCCATCCTCATGTTGCACCAACATTGCAATCATACATCTCAACAATGCATCACATTCATAATTACATATCAAGCATTGCACTCTGAATTGGAGCATTTTGTCATTATCCCTTGATTGCATCGATATAAATGAGCATGTTTTGCAATCAATATCATGTAAATCATTCAGGTAATAAACTCTGAGCAGAAATGATTCAAACATCACTTTGTCAATCCCTTGTACTATCCTTATGTATAATCTCTTATCTTGTTAAACTCATCTATGTACCATCTCTTCATGCTCTCGTTATGCTCATCCCGTCATGCTCTCGTCATCAACCTCAATCTTCTCTGGTGAGATTGCTTTTGCCACTTTTGGTGTGTGATTCACTTCTCTTCCCCTTAGAGCCTTTCATCCGAATCTCGGGACGAGATTCTTTTTAGGTGGGAAGGATGTGACAGTTCGTGTATTTGTAATGCTAGGCATATACTTTGTTAGTGTGAAATATATGTTTGTTAGTATAAAGTTCATGTGTGTTTTTGTGAAGCTTTTGAAAATTTAAAAGTACAAGTTAAAAGGGCATTTTTGTAATTACAGAAAAACCTAGGGTTGTTTTTGCAAAATGTATTTGGGAAAGGATAATTTTAAAATAAGTGAAAGGTGGTTTTGTAAACATGTTTTCCTTATTTTATCTCCTGTAAAAATATATATTTATTTACCCAAAAGTTGCATTGGAAATGCATATGTTGAAGTGGGTAAAAAGTTAGGGTAAAATGGTAAAAATAAGGGAATTTGTATAATTTTTATAAAAGTGTAAGTCCTTTTATGCAAATGTTTGATTGACAAAAGTAACTTTTAAATTTACTCAGGGCTAAAGTGTAAAAAGTGCAAGTCATCATGACATGTCTATCCAATCATTATGACGATTCTATCCCGTCATTATGACATGTCATAAATGCTTGCATTTAGGTCCTGAATTTTATAAAATTTCATTCTTTAGGACAAACACAGTACAAATCCAACTTTTATTCAAAACTTCACGTATAAAAATATAAATTTTGAGTTTTTGAACTTGGGCCCTAAAGCAATGTTGTAGACTTTGAAAAACTCTCCAACTTTCGTTTTGGGCATTTCTTCATTAGGGTTTTAAATCAATGGGAAATTTTGTTTTACAGAAAGGTCCCTATAATTTTCTGAAATTATGTATAAGTCCTTGGGGAATTCCAATCCACCTTCTTCTCTGTTTTTTTTTTCCTCTCTCTATCGGTCTTATCTTCTCCTGGTGTTTTTGTTCTGGCGGTACCTCTCTCTCTCTCTGTTTCCCTTCCTCACGCAGCACGCAGGGCGTTTGGGCTGGCACAGGGCAGGCGGCAGCCCAGGCGCTGGAGGCAGTGGTGCTGGGCGGGCCCAGCAGCGGCAGGCGGCCGCGCGGGCTGGTGGCGCGCGCGGCTCAGCCAGCGGCCGGGCGAGCCAGCGCAGGCGCGCGGAGCGGCGGGCCCGGGCGGGCGCTGGCGGCGGCTCCAGGCGGGCAGGCGACGGCTGGCGGTGTGGTGGCCAGCGCAGGCGTGGAGGGGCCCAGGCGCGCGGGCCGCGGCAGGCGGAGGCGAGCGGCCGGCGCTGGGCCAGGCGCGCGGCGCAGGCAGGCCCGGGTGGGGGCGAGGCAGCAGAGCGCGGCGGCCCAGACGGAGGAGGGACGGCGCGGCTGGCGGCTGCGGTAGCCGGCGCGCGAGAGCAGGCGGCCGAGCGGATGTGCGGGCGGCGCAGCTGCAGCGCGCGGCGCGCAGCCGGAGGCTGAGCGGGGCAGGCGTGCGCCGCGGGTGCGAGCCGGTGTGCAGGGCCGAGCGGCGTTGGCGGCGCGGCACCAGGTCGCGGCACGTAGGCGGTGGTGCAGGAGCGGAGCAAGGCCGGCTAGGCGCTGACGGGTTGGATGCGCGCGGTGAGCAGCGGCGGACTCGGACGGTCCCCAGGCGAGTGGCAGCAGGGTTGGCGCGGCTCAGAAGCAGGCTCTGGTGGCGCAAGCAAGCGCGTGTGCGCGGGCGAGTGGAGGCGTGTTGGCGCACAGAAAGGAGGAGGAGCTGTGCAGCGCGATGGCGTGAGCGGCACTGGCCGTGGGCGCGCAGATGAGATGCGCGTGGGAGCAGGCAAGCCCTAGCGGCGGTTGCGGCGCGTGGGGTGGAGCGGAGTGGCTCAGGTGGCGTGAGCCGGAGCGGCGTGTGGATGTGGGGCATTGGAGAGCTAGCGGTCGCAGGCGCCAGTGCGTGGCGCGTATGGACGAGCGAGAGCAAAGCTAGCTCGGGAGTGGCTACGGCAGCAGGCAAGATGGTGCGGGCGCTGACCTAGGCGCACGGGTGGAGTAACAGTAGCGCGAACAGGCACGCGTGAGTGGGCAAGCGTAGGACTGGAGTGGTTCGCGGGCGGTGTAGGAGCGAACCTGAGCGACGCCGAACGGGTGACGCGAGCGTGCGCGCGATGACGCGCGAAAGCTGGCGGTGTGTGCAAGTGTTGGGCGGCCGGAACAGATCGGGCCCATGAGCGCGAGTAGGCGATGCTGGAGTGCGACGTGCCGAGCAACGGCACGCGCAGGAGGAGTTGTGGTGGAGAGCTGTTTCGCGAGATGCAGGAACGCGATGGCCGTATCGAGGACGCAGCTCAGGTGTTCGACGAAATGCCGATACGCGTGGTGCTGGAGAACGCGAGAGCCCTGCTGTTGGGCGAGGCATCAAGGGTGCAAGACGCCGTCGGGCGGATGTTGCAACGGTATGCAGAGCAACGGTGTGCAGATGCAGCGCGACAAGGCTGAGGCGACGCGGGTTCAGCAGATGAGGAGGAAGAAGAGCAGCAGCACGAGGTGGTCGAGGCGGAAACAGCGGCGCGGTTTTGACAGCAGCTGATCCGCAAACAGCATGGCGTCCAGGGTTTCCTCCCAGGGTTTGACCACGTCAAGTGCTCAGCGTGGGGCGGCGGAGGCCACAGTTAGTGATGCGGCTACGAGTTTGGCGAGGCGAGTCGGAAGGAGGAGTTGTGGAGCGAAGGCGGCAGTTAGGCGTGACGAGCTCGGAGGAGCCTCGATGCAATCACCCACGGCAACCCTTCCCGGCAAACTTCTTCGTCATCCTTGGAGTCTCATCATCGTCGAGCTTTTCTCTTCGCCGATCCTATCACCATGGGAATTACTTTCCGCCCATTCTTCTCCACAACCAAGGTTTGCCCTGACCTACTGAATCTTCTTAATGCCGACGATTCCTTTGCCGGAATATCGTCGTTATCTTCCTGTTATCTGTTTTCCCGGACCAGGGACTTGATTGCTATATTTTAAAAAGTTCTAGGGTGTTCTTTGTAAATTTTCCAAAGCTTTCTGTATTTCAAAATGATGTACTTCTACATTTCATAGATTTTCGTAGGAAGTTCATAAAAAATGTAAAACCAGTTTTGTTGAAACCCTAAGTTAAACTCTACAAGTTTTATGTTGTGATCTTGAGTTGAAGTCTTTGATGTGTGGTTTAGGTCAAATGTTAGGGAATGAATGTTTTATTGTGCTTTATATTGTATGCTTCATAGAATATATGTCTTAGATAGAAATGTGTGATATTTAGTTAGTCCTTTCATATGAGTGCTCATATCTCTGCCCTCAAGACATTGTCCTCGTCTTGATTATCGTTTCCTTAAGGTTCTCTTCGTATAAAAATCTATGTTAGTCCGTGTCTATCTACTGCTTAGCCACTACATCTCTGCAGCTATGCTTTAACGTCGGCTTTTAGCTCAGCTGCTAAACATCCGTTTCCTTTGAATCTATGATGTTTCATTGTAACGGCGGTCCGCCGATACATTTCTTTCGGTATATTTCTACCCTCGGCTGGTTAGCTGATACGGTCATTACCTTTCTAGTATCGGCTACTGCCGATACAGTTCTTTTGTTCTGTTCTACATCGGCTGTACATAGTCGATGTATCGGAGATGCACACACAATCTTAGGACTTTTTCTATCGGCTGATCTAAGCTAATCCTAGTTGTCTTCCATATCGATCAAATGTGGTCGATCCATCCTTAGTTTTCCATCCTTATCCACACACTTCTATCAGTCGATCTATCGACTGAGAGGTCGGCCTTATACTTATCGGTCATATACCCTTAACCACACTCCATTCAGCTATACGTCACTCAATTGCTGTGCTGACGTAATTGAGTCGATACAACCACACCTAGTTACCTAGAATAACACTTAAGCACATCTCAGTTAAGGCAACTGCTTTAGGAATCATCCTTCTACCAAGATAATCGACGCTTCCATCAATCATCTAGGAACCGATGCACCTTTCCATCGGCTAAACCCTCGTTGTTTCCAATCGACTCTGTTGTAACCCTCAACAAGTAGCTGTTTCTAGTTAGTTGTTCCTCCTAAAGCTCTGTCTAAGTTTAGTTCAAATCTTTTTGATTGTTATGTGAATAGTGTGTTATATGAGTGTTGGATTACAACTTTGTTGTGAAGTAAAATAGTTTTGAGTGCATACTTGAATGTGATGTTGCATTACATGTAGATACGACTACGTTCGGCAACGGTACCTGCGAGATCTCCCCGGAGTTTATGGAGGATGTTCTGAAGATCAAGTAAATGTCACCAAGGGAATATCGGAAGCCCCGAACCAAAGTTCGGGAGATATTAACATTCCTAACTTCAGACTCACCAGTAAAGGCAAGCCCCGGACATAACCCACTATTTTATTACACTGCAATCTATATCTATTTACGTATTCTATGCATTATGTTCTTAGGAATTGCTTGAAACCCTAGTTGCATTCTCCTAGGAACCAATGTGATGGATACTAGCTCTTGAGTCCGACTAGCTGCTATGCTAATAGGGCCGGTAGAAGTCGGGTGATTTCCTGTCACTCGCGCGATATAGGAATTGTAATGTTTATATTCCTGCAATCACTATAAGGATGACGGACGGGAGTTTTATGAGGTATCATGGTTGAGGTGATACCCCGTCTGTGTTGTTGAATCTGTTAAGGTCGCAGCGTGTGGAAGTGCGGGTTAAGTGTTTGAAAGTACTAACCACATGCCGCGAAATATGGTAAGCGGTAAGCCTAGTAACCAATCGGCCCGAGGAGTGGACATACCTCCCACCACTCGATTTGCTTCTTCTGGTTACTTATGTTCGACTGAGGAAATACGTGTTGCAAGGGCAACCAGGAATACGGGTTTTGTAGTCGCGCTACAGACGTATGTCCTGCACTTTGGAAGTGCGTATGTTCCTGCAGTCGCTTGTGGTGGCTCTGATCCACGAGTCGGAATGAAAGGTAAACGGTTGCTTCGGAACGACCCTGTGGTGTTCCAAGCGTGTGAGTTAGGATTACCTTGCAAGGTTGAATCTCGATTCAGGAATCGTCCGCCTCTCACGATGAAATGAGACTGCTTATCCCCTTTTCCACATAGAGTAACAAGAGCAATATTATGGTTATCAAAGATGATGCTTGACCAAAGATTATACCATGCTTGCTTAGATATAGGTGCTTACTTAGAATGGATAATTAACTAGAATCTGAAAGCTAAAACTTGAAATTAAGGATCTACTCTTTGTTGCTTTTCAGCTGAAACTAAACCCAAAACAATTATAAGCTTTCATAAGTCTAGTTATGGGCTAAGTATACCCAACTCCGGGTAAGCCTTGCTGAGTATTAGTATACTCAGCCTTGCTAGTTGTATGTTTTTCAGGTGACATCTGTGAAGACCCTACTCTTCCCTGCCTTGGCCCTGTGCTCTTCCAGAAGGTTGGTCCGTGGAATGGAATACGTCCTCGGCCAACATTGGTGATACCGAGTGATGTCGTGCCTGGGCTTAGCATGACATCCGTCTTATCGACGTGCTATAGATCATCGCGTATGTTTTCCGCTGCTAAAGGTCTTAGCTTAAATATTTTGTATTGTTTTCTTTAAGTTTGAAACTTTGTACTACTTTTATAAACTCTTGTAATGTAATCCCCTGTTATGTAAATTGTGATGGTGATTGTATCTCTGGACTCACCTTCGTGTGAGGTAACCTTATTTGATCCTGTGTATCGGTGGTTTATCAGGACGTTACCCGACAGGCCAAGGGATTATACCGTTTGAAGCACGTTGGAGCCCTCAGGAATGGACTCACGTACTTGAGTCGGTATAATTCAGGTTGGTTCTGCCACAGTTCTGTTATCTTGTCTCGATATTTTCGCACCTGGAATGAATTGGTTAAACAGAACATGTGATTTACATATCTGCTCCGTAACATTGTATCGTCTGAAAAATTGGAGTAAGGAAATGCTGATAATCATGGACATCTCCTTTGTTTCAGATGGTTGGAGCTACTCGCGGAACCCCGGAAGGTTTCCAGCCCGATCAAGCCAGCGGTTCCCAGCAACCGCCACCAGCCCCGCCAAATCTAGCCGAGGTCATGGCCCGACAAACAGAACTCCTCAACCGGCTAGTGCAGGCCCAGATGGGCCAATTTCATCACCAGCCTCGAGGTCGTGATGAAACCCCATCGGCCAGTTATCAAGATTTCCTCTGCACCCAGCCTCCATTGTTCCATAAGGCAGACGAGCCCCTCAACGCTGACGCTTGGCTCCGCACCATCGAGTCCAAGTTTGCACTATTGTCTGCCCCATGTTCAGATGACAACAAGGCCCTCTTCGCAGCCCAACAACTCCGTGGCACTGCCCGCATATTGTCACACCCGATTTATAAGAACATAAATCGAGCAATCATATATGCGCCAGGATCAAGTCACGCATATATACAACAGATTATCAAGATATCACAACACATGTCACGAATAACATGAATATAAATCGTAGATAAATCAATAAATGAATTATTTATTACAACCGAATCAAGAATCGGTTCAAGAGTTGCGGAAGCGTAAAAGAGATACATGAAGAGCTGGGCGCCACAGGGACGTCGACTGGGAGACAAACGCCTAGAAGTCGTCGAAGCCGCTGACGTAGTCCTCCACGTTGCCGGGCACTGAGCAGCAGTCGAAGATATCCGAAATAGAACAGAAGAGTAGAGAGGCAAGTGTGAGTACAAACTAGTACTCAACAAGTATAACACAAACTATGAGGCTCTAGGCTGGCTGACTCAACTGCATTAGCTTTTAGTCTTGGCAAATTTTATTAAAGCTAATTACTACAAGTGGATGAATTACCATAAACCCAATTGCATAATAAATTAATCAGTATTAAATAAGAACTACTGAGAACCATCCAAACCAAAACCACCCGGGGAATCGCCCTCGTCAAAGGTTGATAACCCCACTAATCAGACGGAGGATCTGGGCCGCTCATGACTGTGAGCACAGCTGATATATCAGTTTTACACTCTCGAGAGGTTGCACAACTTTACCCACAAGTCGTGGGCCACGCTAGTTGTTCATCACACTTCCTTAGGTGAGATGGCTAGCAAGCACACTACGAGACCGTTACAAAGGATCACGTTGGTAAGGTGTAACCGCTAAGGATTCTGGATCAGCGACGATGGGGCCCACCTCCGGGGGTACAAGACACACAGCACAGACCAAGCCGGAGGAGCAGGGACCATTGAAGCTTACCACCCCTCTTGCCCACGCAGGTAAGTTACTCCCGAACCAAAATGACCTAATTAATAAGTCAAGACCGTCCCATACCAGTCTTGTGGTTGCGCGGTTGTCCCAGGTTGTCGCTCTATGAACCGGTCCTTATGGAGAGTGGCCAACCAAGCACTAAGCACCGTGCTGGCCCCCTAAACCATGTTTCTAACAAAAACATCTTTTAAGGACGCACAAACCACTCAAGCACACAGCACAGAGGGTCGGCTCCAGAATTAAGTTGCATAAGACCATTAATCCAATTAATTAAAAAGGACCCAGATACGTTATAGCGCAGCAACCTAGCACAACTAACCAAAAATGCAACCCATAGGATATATATAAGGATATAAAGGTGGCTAGGAGGTCCTTATAGGCATACAGAATTAAAATGCAGCATGAAATTGTATTTAAAAGTGATAGGAAGTTCATGTTATACTTGCCTTCCTCGTACTCTCCTGGCTGCTGCTCGAACTGCTCGGAAGACGGCTGCTCCTGATACTGCTCCAAAGGCTCCGCGTCTACTCACGATCGTCAAACATAGCCCACACATACACACATGCATAGCAAGAACAAACTATAAGAAAACAGTACACCAATACAACAGAACAGCACATGAAACTAGCCTAGAACTAATCTACGCGTTACAACGATCGCGTGCATATAAAGAACATCTAAAACGGAGCTAAAACGTGAAAACTGCGCTTAAAACAGGATCCAGGGACCTAATTGTAAGAAAAACAGGACTTCCAGGGGCTTCTGGACAAAAACCGAGGACTAAAATGTAAATAAAGCATAGACTCAGGGGCTAGCACGTGAAAAGGCATGGCTTGGACGGCGGGTTCAAAATCCAGAGAAGCCAGGGGGTCAAACGGGAAGAAAAGGACCTGCCTGTAATTTATTTTTGAACTAATAGGACTGCGGGTTGATTTCCCCAAAAGGCAGGGGCTCTTTAGCAAAAAGGCTAGCTGAAAGGGTATGATTTAATCTGGGCCCTCGGATCAGATCTGTGCGGCCCAGATTAGAATCCATACGCGAAGGGGTACGGGATGATCTCAGCCTTTGGATCGAGATCGGACGGTCGGGAACGGATCTACGGTTAAAGACTCGCGCTGTTCACTGGATTTGAATTGGACGGCTGGGATCTAATGACGCTCTAGATCTAATCTGGATCGTCGGTTTTAGATCTAGTGGCTCGGGTCGGATACCGGTTTGATCAGATCCCGCCCGCGGAAATAAGATCGGACGGCCAGGACCAAAGGGGGAAGGAAAACAGGTGCCGGCGGCGGCTGTTGCTCGCCGGAGCTCGGTCTTGTGGCGGCGCCTCGCCGGCATGCAGCGCATCTGGGTGCTCCGGGGTTCTGGGTGATCGGGACCACGCCGGGGAGAGAGAGGGAGTGAGGGCGAACCCATCTGAGCAGTAAGTGCGGTGGAGTGGGGTCAGGTTAGGTCTCGCCACGGTGAGCGGCGGCGATGGAAAGCCGGGGTAACGTTCCGGCCATTAGGGCAGTCTACGCAGCACTACATCATGCGCAAAACCAAGAGGGACGCTGGTTACTGCTCACCGAAGTTCAAACCGGGCTGGAGCGCGACGGGGAGGAGGCCTCGACGGAGTCTGGCGGGGAAGAAAGACCGGCGCTCGTGGAGGGTGAGCCTCGGCTGCGCTGCGGGGCTCCCGGCTGCTCGACCAGCGGCGCACGCAGACGGGGAAAGTGGTGCCGGGGCTAACAGACCCGAAGAGGTGGCGGCGAAGGCGAATTGCGGCGGCGGCGCAGGGGCGGCTACGACGGCGACGGTCCAAATCCGAGCGGCTACAAGCGGCGCCGGAGCTCGGTTGCGCTGGGGAAGGTTGCTACGGCCTAGGGCGACCCGAGGGTACTACGGATAAGAAGAGGGAAGGGTCGGCAGCCTCGGCGTGCGGGCCACCGATCCAACGGATGCCGCGCATCCCGCGGGCGGTTGCCGCTCGAGCCTCATCCGAGCTCGGGTAGCTTCTGGATGCTTCTGGACGTGGCGCGGTGTGGAGAAGTGGGTCCCGGGCAGCGGCGCGTGCGGCAGAACGGGACCACTGGCAGCGGCAGAGCGGTCGGCCGGCGAGGGGAAAAAACAGGGGAGGCGTGAGGAAGGGGAGGGGTCTGACCCGTGGGGTCGTTGGGTCAGAGAGAGGAAAGACTCGCTCGGGCTGGCGCTGAGGAACGAGGTGGGTCGGGCTCGGTCCACGTGGGGGAAAAGAGAAGGGAGGCACGGGCCGAGGAAACTGGGCCACCGTGGGGAGGGGAGAGGGAGAAGGGTGCTGGGCCTCGGGTGGCCCATGTGGGAAGGGAAAGAGAGGGCCCGGGGTGGAAGGGGAGAGAGGGGAAAGGGCCCGAGGAGGAGAGGGAGAGGGAAGTGGAGAGCTGGGCTGGGCCAAGGGAGTGGGCTGCTCTCTTCTATTCCCTTTCCTTTCCTTTTTCTTTACTCTAACCATTCAAACAAAGCCATTTGAATTCAAATAAGTTTGAATTCAAACCCAACACAATTAAACAATGCACCAGCATGAATGCACAATCAAGTTGATCTTATGATTAATTTTATTTTCCTGTGTTATAAAATTACTTTAAATGCGATAAAAATTAAAGAAAAGCATGGAAAATTTATTTAAGCCCAAATAAATTCATTAAAATTAGGGAACATTTACCTTAGCGTGTTACAAACCTACCCCCCTTATAGGAATCTCGTCCCGAGATTCGGATAGGCTAGCTAGCAAAGAGATCGGGATATGTCTTCCTCAGCTCATCTTCTCGCTCCCAAGTAGCCTCATCCTCCGTATGATGACTCCACTGAACACGGCACATCTTGATCTTCTTGTTTCGAGTGACCCTCTCAGATGTCTCCAAAATCTTCACCGGATGCTCAATATAGGTCAGATCTTCCTGCACCTCCAACCCTTCTATCGGTGCTTGCTCTTCTGGCACTCTCAAGCACTTTTTCAGCTGAGACACGTGGAACACATCGTGCACTCCTGAGAGATTGAGTGGCAACTCCAGACGATATGCCACCTCACCTTTCCGTTCCAACACCTTGAACGGACCAATGTACCGAGGAGCTAGCTTCCCTCGTACATTAAACCTGCGGATTCCTCTCATCGGCGAGACCTTCAGATATACATGATCACCCACTGCAAAGGTCAAATCTCGACGACGCACATCCGCATAGCTCTTCTGACGAGTCTGAGCGACCCTCAGATTCTCTCGCACCTGCCGTACCAGCTGTTCGGCCTCCTCAACAATATCCGGACCAAATACCTGCCTCTCACCAATCTGATCCCAATACAGCGGAGTCCTGCATTTCCGACCATACAGAGCCTCAAACGGGGACTTCTTCAGACTGGCCTGATAACTGTTGTTATAAGAAAACTCTGCATACGGCAGGCATTTATCCCAGCTGGTACCATACTGAATAGCACAGGCTCGAAGCATATCCTCCAACACTTGGTTGGTCCTTTCTGTCTGCCCATCTGTCTGAGGATGATAAGCAGTACTGAAACGCAGCTTCGTATCCAACGAATCATGCAACTGCTCCCAGAACCGTGAAGTGAACTGAGATCCTCGATCAGATATAATCTTTTTCGGAACACCATGCAGACAGACAATCCTAGAGATGTACAACTCTGCGAGTCTAGCACCGGAGTAAGTAGTGTTCACCGGAATAAAATGAGCAACCTTCGTCAACCGATCCACTACTACCCATATGGAGTTGTACCCTTTCTGAGTACGAGGCAAGCCAACGATGAAGTCCATAGTGATCTCCTCCCATTTCCACTCCGGAATCTTCAACGGCTGCAATAACCCTGCTGGCCTCTGATGCTCTGCCTTGACACGCTGACAAGTGTCACAGATGGCCACGTACTCCGCAACGGAACGCTTCATTCCAGACCACCAGAATCGTTCCTTCAGGTCGTAATACATCTTCGTGCTGCCTGGATGGATAGAATATGCAGTATCATGAGCCTCACTCAGAATCAGTTTCCTGAGATCTGCTACATCCGGCACACATATACGACCCTTGTACCACAAGGTACCCTGATCATCCTCTCTGAAATGAGGGGCCTTGCCAATCTTGAGTAACTCACGAATCTCCTGCAGCTTCTGATCTTCCTTCTGATGCTGCCTGATCTCAGCCTCTAGAGTGGGTTCCGCCTCGAACGATGTACCCGAGGTATGACGCAAGAAGCCCAGGCTCAACTGCTCAAACTCCTCGCATAACTCCTGAGGCATCTGAAAAGCCACGGCCATGTTAACATAGCTCTTCCTGCTCAGAGCATCTGCTACAACATTAGCCTTGCCCGGATGATAGTGAATCTCCAGGTCGTAATCCTTGACCAACTCTAGCCATCTTCTCTGCCGCATATTCAGCTCACTCTGAGTGAAAATATACTTGAGACTCTTGTGATCGGTGTAAATATCACACCTCTGCCCAAACAAGTAATGCCTCCATATCTTCAGAGCATGCACAACTGCGGCTAACTCCAGATCATGAGTGGGATAATTCAGCTCGTGCCGGCGCAACTGCCGCGAAGCATAAGCTATCACTCTGCCTTCCTGCATCAGAACGCAACCAAGACCATCTCTCGAAGCATCACAATACACTGTGAACCTCTTGCTCTGATCTGGCAGAGTAAGGACTGGCGCCGTAGTCAACCTCTTCTTCAGCTCCTCGAAGGCACTCTGACGCTCATCAGTCCAAGAGAAACCCACATCCTTCTCCAGCAAGGAAGTCAAAGGCTTCGCAATCTTGGAGAAATTCTCGATGAACCTCCGATAATAACCTGCTAAGCCCAGAAAAGAGCGGACCTCCTTCACCGTCTGCGGTACAACCCAGTCAAGCACATCCTTCACCTTTCCGGGGTCCACAGCAATACCTCCCTTGGAGATAACATGACCGAGGAACGGAACCTCGTCAATCCAGAACTCGCACTTGCTGAGCTTGGCATACAGCTTGTGCTCTCTGAGCCTCTGCAACACAAGCCTCAGATGCTTCTCATGCTCCGCTTCTGACTTGGAATATATTAGGATATCATCAATAAATATCACCACAAAGGTGTCCAGATAATCCATGAAAACCTTGTTCATCAGATGCATGAAGAAAGCCGGAGCATTGGTCAAGCCAAAGGACATGACCGTATACTCGTATAACCCATACTTGCAGGTGAATGCCGTCTTCTGAATATCCTCAGGACGAATCTTCAGCTGATGATAACCCGAACGCAGATCAATCTTCGAGAATACACAAGCACCCTGGAGCTGATCAAAGAGATCCTTAATACGGGGCAATGGATGCTTGTTCTTGATAGTGACTGCATTCAGATCCCGATAATCGACGCACATCCTCTTCGCACCATCCTTCTTCTCTACAAGTAATACAGGAAAAGCCCAAGGAGAGAAACTGCGACGGATATAACCCTTAGCTAGCAACTCGTCAATAGTCTTCTTAACCTCCTCATGCTCGACAGGAGCCATACGATAGGGCCTCTTAGCAATAGGAGCTGTGCCAGGCAAGAGATCAATAGAAAACTCAATGTCGCGATCAGGCGGCATACCTGGCAAATCATCCGGAAAGACATCCGGGAATTCAGACACCACGCGAATACCATCCGTGGGTCTAGCCTCCATCTGATGAAGAAATCCAGAAGGCTCTGTAGCTCCAACAGTGACCTCCTGAAAATCCGGTGCTGACATAAGAACTGTCCTCTGAGCACAATCTATCCGGACTCCCCACTTAGCAAGAGTCTCCATCCCGAGGATCACATCAATACCCTTGGTGTCTAGCACCATCAGATTCGCACTGAAATCTACCCCCCTTATAGCCACACTGACTCTGGGACAGAAGACATGAGACCTCAACTGCCCTCCCGGTGAAGATACTATCATGCACCTCTTTAATGTGCTAGTAGGAATACCGTGATGCTCAACAAAAGACTGGGTGATGAAAGAATGTGTAGCACCAGTATCAAAAAGCACTGTAGCAGGATGGGCATTAACCATGAACGTACCAATAACAACGTTAGGAGCCTCGGCCGCTGACTCGGCCGTCACATGGTTCACCCTGCCCTGAGCTGGGGCCTTGGGCTGTGCTGCACGCCCCTGCTGTCCCGCCTGCGCCTTCCGAGGGCAGACGTTGGCGTAATGCCCTGGCTCGCCGCAGTGGAAGCACACTCGAGGAAGTGCAGCGGCCTGCTGCCCAGGAGGAGGAGTGGGCGCTCCCTGCCTCTGAGCTGGTGGAGCCGGAGGCGTCGGAAGCCTCTGACCCGGTCCCGCCTGCTGCTGCTGCTGAGGACGAGGTGGGAACTGCTGCCGCTGCTGGTACTGCTGGGGCGGCCTCTGCTGCTGCTGCTGTGGAGGGTACTGGTAGCGGGGACGGGTGTTGCTGCCCGAAGAGGATGGAGCCATCTTCCTCTTCTTATCCTCAATCTCCCGGCGCTTGCGCTCGGTGTTGAGGGCCGCATCAACCAGCTGGTTGAAGTTGTCGAAGCGGTGGTTTAGCAGCGCATACTGGATGTGATCATCCAGTCCCTCCTTGAAGTACTCCTGCTTGTCGCTATCACGAGCGACGTCGGCAGGGGCGTAACGGGCAAGCTGAAGAAAACGGTCACGGTACTCCGTCACCGTCATCGATCCCTGAAATGACAACACAGATAACAAGGATAGAAATCGCTCAATGCGTCAGGCTTACGAAAGAAATCAAGGATGGATCAAGCTCAAAAAGAATGGTAGGGAATTCCGTTAAATTTTTACCTGCTTAAGGGCACGGAACTCCTTCTGCTTCATCTTCATGATGCCCTCAGGAATGTGATGGTTCCTGAAATGCTCATGGAACTGGTCCCACGTGAGAGCGTCACGATCCCGAGCTGGGTAGGACTCCCACCAGTCAAGAGCGGAACCTCGCAGCTGCCCTGCTGCGTACAGAACCCGCTCTCGGTCGTCGCACTGCGCAACAACCAACTGGCGCTCCACCGAACGAAGCCAGTCGTCCGCCTGGAGTGGGTCCGTGGCGTGAGACAAGGTCGGCGGGTGACCTCTCAGGAAATCCGCACGCCTGTCACGGGGCTGAGGCGGCGGAGGAGGCGGTGGCTGAGCATGGATCTGCTGCAGAGCCCGAACGGTGTTGTTCAGGGTCGCCATCATCTGCATCTGGAGCTGGAAGAACTGCTCCGGGGTCAGTGGTGGAGGCATCGGCAGCGGCTGACCAGTACCCTGGTTGTTCTGCTCCTGCTGGTCAGAACCGGAACCGGTGCGCCTGGTGTTCACCATCTGATTGCAACAAACGAAATTTATGAGAAAAAGATAGGGTGCAGCTGCGGAAATGAACTTCGGAAGGAGATGTCAGAAAGAAAGGAATATAGGTTTTACCCCCAACGTTCTAACTCAATTTTATTATTTAGTTCAAGTTGGGTTAGGTCGATTTGCATGAACAAGTTTAACTACTAGCCTATGCAATCAACCAAAAATCCAAATCAAGCATTTCCACAATAACAAACATTCAACATTCACAACTTAGTCGAGTTTTTCACACTACTCGACTAACACACTCGTTCTAGCGTATTCCCATCGGGACATCTTAAACTTATAACTTATAGGATTAGGCGACTCAGGCCAACGTCTACGGAAAACTCAAGCTACTTCTCAGAAAAGACGGGGGAGATAGCAAATCTAGGGCTTAAGACTCAAGGAATAGGAGCAGAAAAATGATGGTTGAAGATTTGCGGAGGCAAGCAAGAGAACCGAAGCCCTAAACTCGACCAATTCTATCTAGGCTTCGTCCTACAGTCGACACGGCTCTGATACCAATCTGTCACACCCGATTTATAAGAACATAAATCGAGCAATCATATATGCGCCAGGATCAAGTCACGCATATATACAACAGATTATCAAGATATCACAACACATGTCACGAATAACATGAATATAAATCGTAGATAAATCAATAAATGAATTATTTATTACAACCGAATCAAGAATCGGTTCAAGAGTTGCGGAAGCGTAAAAGAGATACATGAAGAGCTGGGCGCCACAGGGACGTCGACTGGGAGACAAACGCCTAGAAGTCGTCGAAGCCGCTGACGTAGTCCTCCACGTTGCCGGGCACTGAGCAGCAGTCGAAGATATCCGAAATAGAACAGAAGAGTAGAGAGGCAAGTGTGAGTACAAACTAGTACTCAACAAGTATAACACAAACTATGAGGCTCTAGGCTGGCTGACTCAACTGCATTAGCTTTTAGTCTTGGCAAATTTTATTAAAGCTAATTACTACAAGTGGATGAATTACCATAAACCCAATTGCATAATAAATTAATCAGTATTAAATAAGAACTACTGAGAACCATCCAAACCAAAACCACCTGGGGAATCGCCCTCGTCAAAGGTTGATAACCCCACTAATCAGACGGAGGATCTGGGCCGCTCATGACTGTGAGCACAGCTAATATATCAGTTTTACACTCTCGAGAGGTTGCACAACTTTACCCACAAGTCGTGGGCCACGCTAGTTGTTCATCACACTTCCTTAGGTGAGATGGCTAGCAAGCACACTACGAGACCGTTACAAAGGATCACGTTGGTAAGGTGTAACCGCTAAGGATTCTGGATCAGCGACGATGGGGCCCACCTCCGGGGGTACAAGACACACAGCACAGACCAAGCCGGAGGAGTAGGGACCATTGAAGCTTACCACCCCTCTTGCCCACGCAGGTAAGTTACTCCCGAACCAAAATGACCTAATTAATAAGTCAAGACCGTCCCATACCAGTCTTGTGGTTGCGCGGTTGTCCCAGGTTGTCGCTCTATGAACCGGTCCTTATGGAGAGTGGCCAACCAAGCACTAAGCACCGTGCTGGCCCCCTAAACCATGTTTCTAACAAAAACATCTTTTAAGGACGCACAAACCACTCAAGCACACAGCACAGAGGGTCGGCTCCAGAATTAAGTTGCATAAGACCATTAATCCAATTAATTAAAAAGGACCCAGATACGTTATAGCGCAGCAACCTAGCACAACTAACCAAAAATGCAACCCATAGGATATATATAAGGATATAAAGGTGGCTAGGAGGTCCTTATAGGCATACAGAATTTAAATGCAGTATGAAATTGTATTTAAAAGTGATAGGAAGTTCATGTTATACTTGCCTTCCTCGTACTCTCCTGGCTGCTGCTCAAACTGCTCGGAAGACGGCTGCTCCTGATACTGCTCCAAAGGCTCCGCGTCTACTCACGATCGTCAAACATAGCCCACACATACACACATGCATAGCAAGAACAAACTATAAGAAAACAGTACACCAATACAACAGAACAGCACATGAAACTAGCCTAGAACTAATCTACGCGTTACAACGATCGCGTGCATATAAAGAACACCTAAAACGGAGCTAAAACGTGAAAACTGCGCTTAAAACAGGATCCAGGGACCTAATTGTAAGAAAAACAGGACTTCCAGGGGCTTCTGGACAAAAACCGAGGACTAAAACGTAAATAAAGCATAGACTCAGGGGCTAGCACGTGAAAAGGCATGGCTTGGACGGCGGGTTCAAAATCCAGAGAAGCCAGGGGGTCAAACGGGAAGAAAAGGACCTGCCTGTAATTTATTTTTGAACTAATAGGACTGCGGGTTGATTTCCCCAAAAGGCAGGGGCTCTTTAGCAAAAAGGCTAGCTGAAAGGGTATGATTTAATCTGGGCCCTCGGATCAGATCTGTGCGGCCCAGATTAGAATCCATACGCGAAGGGGTACGGGATGATCTCAGCCTTTGGATCGAGATCGGACGGTCGGGAACGGATCTACGGTTAAAGACTCGCGCGGTTCACTGGATTTGAATTGGACGGCTGGGATCTAATGACGCTCTAGATCTAATCTGGATCGTCAGTTTTAGATCTAGTGGCTCGGGTCGGATACCGGTTTGATCAGATCCCGCCCGCGGAAATAAGATCGGACGGCCAGGAGCAAAGGGGGAAGGAAAACAGGTGCCGGCGGCGGCTGTTGCTCGCCGGAGCTCGGTCTTGTGGCGGCGCCTCGCCGGCATGCAGCGCATCTGGGTGCTCCGGGGTTCTGGGTGATCGGGACCACGCCGGGGAGAGAGAGGGAGTGAGGGCGAACCTATCTGAGCAGTAAGTGCGGTGGAGTGGGGTCAGGTTAGGTCTCGCCACGGTGAGCGGCGGCGATGGAAAGCCGGGGTAACGTTCCGGCCATTAGGGCAGTCTACGCAGCACTACATCATGCGCAAAACCAAGAGGGACGCTGGTTACTACTCACCGAAGTTCAAACCGGGCTGGAGCGCGACGGGGAGGAGGCCTCGACGGAGTCTGGCGGGGAAGAAAGACCGGCGCTCGTGGAGGGTGAGCCTCGGCTGCGCTGCGGGGCTCCCGGCTGCTCGACCAGCGGCGCACGCAGACGGGGAAAGTGGTGCCGGGGCTAACAGACCCGAAGAGGTGGCGGCGAAGGCGAATTGCGGCGGCGGCGCAGGGGCGGCTACGACGGCGACGGTCCAAATCCGAGCGGCTACAAGCGGCGCCGGAGCTCGGTTGCGCTGGGGAAGGTTGCTACGGCCTAGGGCGACCCGAGGGTACTACGGATAAGAAGAGGGGAGGGTCGGCAGCCTCGGCGTGCGGGCCACCGATCCAACGGATGCCGCGCATCCCGCGGGCGGTTGCCGCTCGAGCCTCATCCGAGCTCGGGTAGCTTCTGGATGCTTCTGGACGTGGCGCGGTGTGGAGAAGTGGGTCCCGGGCAGCGGCGCGTGCGGCAGAACGGGACCACTGGCAGCGGCAGAGCGGTCGGCCGGCGAGGGGAAAAAACAGGGGAGGCGTGAGGAAGGGGAGGGGTCTGACCCGTGGGGTCGCTGGGTCAGAGAGAGGAAAGACTCGCTCGGGCTGGCGCTGAGGAACGAGGTGGGTCGGGCTCGGTCCACGTGGGGGAAAAGAGAAGGGAGGCACGGGCCGAGGAAACTGGGCCACCGTGGGGAGGGGAGAGGGAGAAGGGTGCTGGGCCTCGGGTGGCCCATGCGGGAAGGGAAAGAGAGGGCCCGGGGTGGAAGGGGAGAGAGGGGAAAGGGCCCGAGGAGGAGAGGGAGAGGGAAGTGGAGAGCTGGGCTGGGCCAAGGGAGTGGGCTGCTCTCTTCTATTCCCTTTCCTTTCCTTTTTCTTTACTCTAACCATTCAAACAAAGCCATTTGAATTCAAATAAGTTTGAATTCAAACCCAACACAATTAAACAATGCACCAGCATGAATGCACAATCAAGTTGATCTTATGATTAATTTTATTTTCCTGTGTTATAAAATTACTTTAAATGCGATAAAAATTAAAGAAAAGCATGGAAAATTTATTTAAGCCCAAATAAATTCATTAAAATTAGGGAACATTTACCTTAGCGTGTTACACATATGGTGGGACCACTACCATGCTATGCAGCCGGCAGGTCAGGTCGTCACCTAGGACGAATTTCGGACCGCTTTTCAAGCATACCACATCCCCGAAGGACTCATTGAGCGAAAGCTCAATGAATTTCTGAATCTGACTTAGGGAACCCGCACCGTTATGCAATATGCACAAGTCTTCAACCACTTGTGCTAGTACACGGGTTATCATGCGGACACTGATGCCCGTAAATGTGATCGTTTCCGCCGAGGCTTGAATACCAAACTTAAAGAACGACTAAACTTGGTAAGGGCCGATAACTTCAATGAGTTGGTCAATATGGCCATTACTCAAGAGGACTGCATCTCAGCCCACCGGCAGACAAGAAGCAGAAGACACCCACTGGACCCTCAACGGCACAACCGCCAAGGTATCGGTTGGTCCAGAACACTGCTACCCGAGCACCACCCCATAACAATCTGCCAGGCAGATGGGTAGCCAGACCACCCCAGCAGGCTCAATTTAATCGACCACCGACACCACAACCTCAGCAGCAACAACAACAAGGCCCGCGGCCGAGCTTTCCGCCAGCCAACCAAGGAAACAACAACTATCGTTGTTTCAGTTGCGGCAGCCCGTCCCACTTCATCAAGGATTGCCCTCAACCTAGAAGATCTTTTCAAGGGCAAACTTCTAACCTGAAAAACAAGGGCAAGGGTAGGAAGCAAGTGGTCCAAGTCTGCCAGGGACGGGTGAACCTCACCACTCTCTCCGAACTCCTCGAGGGTGCACCAATAATGACGGGTACTTTCTCTATCAACCACCAACCCGTGATTGTTCTTTTTGATTCTGGTGCCACCCATAGTTTTATCAGTACAACATGTGGGACTAAGATAGGCTTGGATATCTATCCTACTAATGGAGCCTATAAGATAACAACTCCTGGCGGAAAAATCGCATCTAATCAAATCTGTAGGAAGGTGCCAATCCAGCTGGGTAGCCATTTGATAAAAACATATTTATTATTACTAGACCTAGAAGGAATGGATGTTCTTTTAGGTATGAATTGGATGACCCAGCACCAAGTATCATTAGATATCTCTTCCCGAACTGTGGAGATAGATTCACTAGAGCATGAACCTACCATTCTTTATCTTCCACAACGGGAGTGCCTCAATTCTTGCACCTATGCTGCAACAAGGATCAAGTTAAAGGATATCCCTATCGTTTGTGAATACCTAGACATCTTTCCAGATGATTTGCCTGGAATGCCCCCGGACCGAGAAATTGAGTTTATCATAGAACTCCAACCCGGCACAGCCCCTATCTCTAAGAGACCCTATCATATGCCACCCAATGAACTGGCCGAGGTAAAAATCCAACTCCAGGACCTCCTTGATAAGGGTTACATTCGTCCAAGTGTTTCACCATGGGGTTGTCCAGCCCTATTTGTGAAAAAGAAAGACAATAGCTTCAGATTATGTGTAGACTATCGTCCCCTCAATACGGTAACCATCAAAAACAAGTATCCTCTACCCCGCATTGACATTCTCATCGATCAGTTCGCTGGAGCCAAAGTATTCTCCAAAATTGATCTTTGTTCCGGCTATCATCAAATTAAAATCAGGCCAAGTGACATTCCAAAAACAGCCTTTTCTACTAGATATGGGCTATACGAATATCTAGTCATGTCGTTTGGTCTTACCAATTCCCCAGCCTATTTCATGTATCTCATGAACTCTGTCTTCATGCAAGAACTCGACAAATTTGTCGTGGTCTTCATTGATGACATTCTAATCTATTCCAAGAATCCGGAAGATCATGCAATACATCTTCATATTGTTCTTCAAAGGTTAAGAGACCACCACTTGTACGCCAAATTCTCCAAGTGCGAATTTTGGCTAGATACTGTTAAATTTTTAGGGCATACCATCTCCAGTGACGGTATATCCATTGATCCTAGTAAAGTTCAAGAAGTGATGGATTGGAAACCTCCAACATCAGTCCATTAAATCCGTAGTTTTCTTGGTCTCGCTAGCTATTATCGTTGTTTCATTCCTGATTTCTCAAAAATAGCCAAGCCTATGACTGAACGATTAAAGAAAGGTGTTAAATTTTCCTGGGATCAAAAATGCGAAGTTGCGTTCCACACTCTTAGAGCACACCTTACCACTGCCCCAGTTCTAGCTCAACCAGATGTATCCAAACCTTTCGACATCTATTGTGATGCTTCAGGAATCGGACTCGGTTGTGTGCTGATGCAGGACAACCGAGTGATTGCTTATGCATCGTGAGCACTTAGAACTCATGAGCAGAACTACCCTACCCATGATCTTGAACTCGCAGCTGTCATCCATGCACTTAAGATCTAGAGACATCATCTGATGGGTGCAAAGTGCCATATCTATACTGACCACAAAAGCCTCAAGTACATCTTCACGCAAGCAGATTTAAATATGAGGGAAAGATGCTGGCTGGAACTTATCAAAGATTATGATCTAGAAGTACACTATCATCCAGGCAAGGCCAATGTTGTTGCGGATGCACTTAGTCGCCAGGCGCATTGCTCTTGCTTATCAGTTAAAGCTTTCAATGAGACTCTCTGTTGGGAAATGAGAAAGCTTAATCTCGAGATCAATCCTCAAGGTAGCCTGAATCATCTCTCAATTGAAACTACACTTTGGGATAACATTATTCTGGCACAACAACGGAACAAAGGGGTCAGTATCATCAAGCAGAAGATGACACAAGGGGAAGGAAAGTATAAGTGCTTTCAAGTAAATCATGAAGGAGTTTTATGGTTCAATGAACGTATCGTCGTACCTAAGGACCCTAAACTTCATAAATAGATATTGGACGAGGCTCACTTATCCAAATTCTCTATGCACCCTGGTAGTACCAAGATGTACTAGGATTTGAAACAGAACTTTTGGTGGACTCGTATGAAGCGAGAAATTGCAAAGTATGTCTCAGAGTGTGACATCTGCCAAAGAATCAAAGCCAGTCATCTCAAAACTGCTGGTATTCTTCAACCTCTACCCATTCCCTCTTGGAAGTGGGAGGATATCAGTATGGACTTTATCGTCGGCTTACCTAACACCTCTCAAAGACATGACTCCATCTGGGTAATCGTTGATCGATTGACCAAGACTGTCCATTTCCTTCCTGTGCATACTACATATAATGCCAAAAAGTATGCCGAGATCTATCTAGAGCAAATCGTTCGTCTTCATGGGGTACCCAAGATGATCATTTCTGATCGGGGAGCACAATTTATTGCTCGATTCTGGGAGCAACTCCAAAATGCTCTTGGAACTAAACTAATCCGAAACTCCGCATATCACCCTCAGACAGATGGACAAACTGAAAGGGTAAATCAGATTCTGGAAGATATGCTTAGAGCCTGTGTACTTCAGTATGATAAGAACTGGGACAAATGCTTGTCGCTGGCAGAATTCTCTTACAACAATAGTTATCAGACAAGCATTAAGATGGCTCCGTTTGAAGCATTGTATGGTCGCCGATGCCGAACTCCTTTGAGCTAGTCACAAACCGGTGAACGTAAGATTTTTGGGCCCGACCTGGTCATTGAAGCAGAGGATAAGGTGAAGACTATACAGACTAACCTAAAGGCAGCCCAATCTCAACAGAAGAGCTACGCTGACATTCGAAGAAGACCGATACAGTTCCAAATCGGAGACCTCGTCTATCTTCGAGTATCTCCTACCCGAGGTGTTCAAAGGTTCGGCGTAAAAGGGAAACTTGCTCCTCGTTATGTCGGACCCTTTGAAATTACTGAAATCTGCGGACCCGTAGCTTATCGTCTCCAACTTCCTCCTCAACTAGCGGCCATCTATGATATCTTCCATATATCTCAGCTTAGGAAATGCATCAAAACTCCTACTGAGATCATAGAATCTCCAACCATTGACATCCAACCCGATCTATCCTATGTCGAACATCCAATCAAAGTCCTGGACGTCAAAGAAAGAAGCACTAGAAGGGAAACCATCAAAATGTACAAGATTCAATGGAACCATCATACGGAAGAAGAGGCAACATGGGAAACCGAATTCTATCTTCAGCATAATTTCTCAGACTTTCTTCGAGCCAACTCCCAAATCTGATCGCCCGATTCTATTCTGTTCTGGAATCTCGGGACGAGATTCTTTTTAGGGGGGAAGGCTGTGACATTCAAGTATTAGAGTTATAACACACTAGATTTTAGTATGAAGTTGTGTGCAAAATATTGTGAAAGTGTGTTTAAAAATTTAAAGGATAAGGAAAAAAGGGTTATTTATATGATTATAATTTAATAAAGGTCCTTTTGTGCAAGTTTGCAAGAATGAGACGTAAAGTCATGTTCTGCTTGGGTTGTTTTGAAAAAGTTTAAGAACTTGCTTTTAAACGATAGATAGAAGTGAAACTACCCCTAGGATTCATTTTGAGTGTGGTAGTTAAAAAGAGTTATTTTTGAAATTTAACTTTTGCCCAACTTTTAACTTACTTTTAAATCCTTAACTCTTTCAAAATTGAACCTTAAAACAAAGTTGTAGATCTTCATAAACCCTACACTTTTGCTTTTGGGCCCATTTCCATTTGAGCTCTGATTTGAAAGTTACCAAGACATTACACTGAGGTCCCTGCACTTTTCGAAAATCACGAACTAGTCCTCGTCTTCCTCCTCCAGCCCCGGCCTCCTCTGTTTCTCTGCCTGACGCATGGCCGCCGCTCTTGCTGGCCATGTGCCATGCACCCACCACCCCAGAGCCGCTCAGAGCCATGCCACGTGCCCTCCCCTGCCTTGCCACCGCCTTCCCGACCCCGCGCTGGCCCGCCCCTGCTTTCCCCACGTCGCGCCGCCACCGCCCGAGCTGCCACACCTTCCGCCGGCATCGCCAGCTCCTGCTCGCGTGCGTAATGCCTCTCTCAGCCTTAAGATCGGCTCAGCTGTTGCTCTGTGATCTTGTTTACCCATCCGAGCACCTCTAGTCCACGACATTTTCTTCTCCTGAGCGTAGCTCCTCACCAAAGCGCCGCCGCAGCCACTGCTCGCCGTCGTCAGCCGCCCCTGCTGCCTCCGAGCCCCGATCCAGAGCTGTTAGAACACCATCGCGACCCACTGGTGCTCACCAGCCCATCCAATTTCGTTCTTCTGCACCCAAACATCATTTCCCGCAGCGCCGGTGAGCTCAAAGCTCCGCTGCCGCTCGGCCTCGCCGTCGACCCGCCCATACAGAGCTTCTTAGCCCCGGCCAAGCACACCGTTAGCACCACATCATCACGTGGGAGCTCCTCGACTACTTCCCCGCCACCCTCCGGCACCCCAGCTAGCAGAACGTCGTGCCGCCATCGCCGCCGGTGGAAACCCGAGCCGCCCCACCGTCGACAGCCCCCTTCCGCCCCGTCTCCGACCAAATTGGGTACAGGAAACGCACCCCCACACTCCCACGATACTTATGCACGCCTCCTCTATCCATGTTCGCCGGCCCCTCGCCGGGACCGCTGACGTGCCGCCATGCCCGCCGCCATCTCTCGCCGCCGGCCATGGTCCGCCGCTGCTCCTCGAGCATATCACCCATCAACAGACACTACTTGCTCCGTAGATCGTGCTAGGCCTGTTCCTCCCTGCCCAGGACCTCGCCGCCAGCGAGAACACGTCGGACCGACGCGCCGGCCATCGTCGTGAGCTGTCAAGTACCCAATTGCAATTTAGTTCTCTGTTTTAGGGTCCCCTGTGCAAGAACCCGAGGGCCTCTCTGCAAGTTTATTGTTTAGTATTAGCTGTCAACTTGTAAAATTCATAGGAATGTGTAGAAAAATCGAAAAATTACCAAAGAAGTTTTGTTGGAATCTAGAAGTATAAATCTACAACTTTTGTTAATAAAGTTTGGTTTGAAACTAAATGATTTTTTATTTATTTTAAACTTAACTTAAAAGGGTATGTTATGCATAACTTTTGCATATAAGCTTATCTTCTTATGATTTTTGGTGTGTAGCTTGTTCAGGTCATGAGCAAACTTGTGTAAAGATTTCATGCTTAGCACTGCTTTGTAGTTTAAGTTCTTTTAAACTTTTACAAATCAAATGTATAGTAGTTTGCATTTATTTAAACATGTTCCTAAGACTTTTCTGTTTAGGTCTTTTTACCATAACCTAATTTGTTGATAATTAGTTCATAATCAATTTTTCAAGAATTTATAGTTCTGTTTACTCAGGATTTAAATTTAAACCTGAAATTTGAATTCAAATTCAAAGGCTGTAGTTTCTGTTATCAGAGAATTATGAAAAATTCACAATAAGCTATATAAGCTTAACCACAAAAATTCAAGGTCAGAACCTTTATGGTTTTTAAAATAAAAATCAAACTTGTCAAATTACTTTAAAGTAATTCCATTAATACAACCATAACTTAAGTGTAAATGGTAGCTTAGGATTAAACCCCCTTGTTTCATGAGTTTATGTTTGTTAATTTGTTGGATTACAACTTTATTGTGAAGTAAAATCCTTAACTCAAGCACCATCTCACTTTAATCATTGCATATCCTGTAGAGTCAGCAACACTCGATGACGGAATCTACGAGCTGGTTCAGGAACCCGAGCTTGGATTTTCTGAAGATCCTGCAAGCGTCGTTGAGACTATAACTGAAGCCCCAAACCAAAGTTCGGAAGTCTCTGACACCACTAACCCTAGCCCAGCTCAAGAAGGCAAGCCCCGGTGCATAATCCAGTATTTAATTTACTACAATTTTATACTTATATATATATATATTGTATCTTGCATTAAGTCTAGGAGTTGAAATGGAACCCTAGATGCATAAATCCTAGGAATCCAATGTATTGTACCTGAGTCCTTATCGTATAGATGCTCTGCTAATAGGACCGGCAGAAGTCGAGTGATTTCCTGTCACTCGCGCGATATAGGAGTTGCATGTTTACTATTTTGCAATCACTATAAGGATGATGGACAGGGTCATGTGCAGTATCATGACTGGAGGTTTACCCTGTCTGTTTTGTTAAAAGTTGATAAGGTCGCAGTGTGTAGTAGTGGTGGCTAAGCGTTTGAAAGTACTAGCCACATGCCGCGAAATATGGTAAAGTGGTAAGCCTAGTAACCAATCGGCCCGAAGAGTGGACATACCTCCCACCACTCGTAATTTGGTTTTTCTCACGCACCGACGTATGTCCTGCACAATTGGTGTGTGTACGGTCCTACAGTCGCTTGTGGTGGCCCTGTTCCACAAGTCGGAATGAAAGGCAAATGGTTGCATCGGAGCTATCGTTGGATGTTCCAAGCGTGTGAGTTTGGTTTGCCTTGCAAGGTTATGAAATTCAATTCAGAATCGTCCATTTCTCACGGAGATTGAGACTGCTTATTCCTTCTGCCATATAGAGTAAGAACAGTAATCGTTATGTTATAATCTGGATGGATGTTAATCTCTACATTGATTGTCTAGTATAGGTGCTAACCCGAAATGATTAATGAGACTAGAATCTGAAAGCTAAAACATGAAAGTAGATCATACTCTTTGTTGCTTTTCAGCTGAAATTAAACACAGAACCATTACAAGCCAGCATGAGTCTAGCTACATGGCTAAGTATAGCATGACCCGGTTATGTCTTGCTGAGTATTACTATACTCATTCTTGCTAGTCTATTTTTCAGGTATAACCTTTGAAAACCCCCCGGATGGTTCCGCATGGCCAACTTCTGTTCCGTTTGGCTGGTCCGTGGAGTGGGATCCGTCCCTGGCTGGCAGTGACTCTCCCGAATGACTCCATACTTCGGGCTGAGTGTGGTGTTCGCCTCCGCGACGTGCATAGTCGCGTGTTAAGTTTTACTTCCGCTGTGAACATGGACGAGTATGTTTAGCTTGTTGTTTTGAACAATGTTTGTATAAGTTGACCTTAATTCGAAAAGGTGTGTAATAATGTTTAATATTCTGTAATAAAAAGTTGGTGAGCTGTATGTAATTGTCAACTCGCCTTTGTGTGAGGTAAACCGGTTTCGATCCTGTTGAACCGTGGTTGCATCGGGCGGAGACCCGACAGACCAATGGGTTGTTCCGTTTGAAGTGCATTGAGTTAGTATTAGCTATATAGCGATAACTAGTGCACTTGAGCCGGAATAATTCAGGTGGTTCTGCTACAGGAGGCGGCGTGGGCGGATGTCGATGGTGAGCAGAAGCTGCGGAGGAGGTCCGGTGAGGAGTGGTGGTCGGGAAAAGAATTGGCCGTGGGAATGTGGGTGCGGGAACATAAGAAGAAGTGTATTGGGAGCTCCAGGAGGTGCTTCAAGTTGAAGAGAGGGCACAGTGAGCGATAGCTGGCGCTGGTGGCCGGCGGCGAGCGTGGCGGTTGGGGGCGGAGCTCGGACAAAGGCGGGGGTAGCGTGGCGCGTGCGGGAGAAGACAGCGGGGAGAACTAGAGCGGCGGTCAACCGGGGAGTGACGCGTGGGGACTGCCAGAAGCAGGAGGTGGTGCCGGTCGGGCTGCAGTGTCGGCGAGCAGTGGCGGAAGGCAGTTCTGGTAGATGGCAATGCGGCGCGGCAAGGCGGGGAGAGGCCAGTGCGAGGCCGGGAAGGCGGCGGCGAGGTGCAGGAGTAGCATGTGATGCACAGAGGGGCGGCGCGGAGCAGTTAAAGCTCGGCACATGGCCGACGAAGGCGGCGGGGGCGTCGGGCAGAGCGAAGACAGAGCAGAGCAGGGAAGGGGGCTGAAGGTAGATGAAGGGACTGATCTACTATTTTCCAAAAGTGCAGGGGCTCCTCTGTAAAGACTAGATAACTTTCAAATTATAGCTCAAATGAAAATGTGCCCAAAAGCAAAAGTGTAGAGTTCAACAATATCTACAACTTTACTTTAAGGTTCAGCTGCAAAAGAGCTAAAGATATGAAACTAACATAAAACTTGGCAAAACTTTAAACTTTAAGTAAATCCTATGTAGAATTCTACACTACACTTGCATCTTATGGGTAGTTTTATCTCTATTTGGGGTTGAAAGTAAGTTCTTGACTTTTCACACAACAACCTTTATACGTTTTGATTTTTACTTTCCATTCTCACCCATTTAACACTAAAGGACCTAAATTTTACAAAATTACACAAATGCCCTTTTTCCTTTGCATTCAAATATTGGCACACCTATACAAAATCAAACATACATACTTTTCTACTAACATTTAGTGTGTTTTAATTCTAAGCACCTGAATGTCACAGCCTTCCCCCCTAAAAAGAATCTCATCCCGATATTCCGGAACAGAATGGAATCGGGCGATTAGATTTAGAAATTAGCTTGGAAGAAATCTGGGAAATTTCGTTGAAGATAGGATTCGGTTTCCCAAGTTGCTTCTTCTTCAGCGTGATGATTTCACTGAATTTTGAACATCTTGATATTTTCTCTTCTAGTGCTTCTCTCTTTAGTGTCTAGCACTTTGGTTGGATGTTCTGTATAGGTTAGATCAGATTCGATTTCGATAGCTTGAGGATCGATGATCTCGGTACGAACTTTGACACATTTCCTAAGTTGGGATACATGGAAAATGTCATGGATGGCTGCTAACTGAGGAGAAAGTTGAAGACGGTAAGCTACGGGTCCACAGATCTTGAGAATTTCAGGGTCCGATGTATCGAGGAGCTAGTTTTTCTCTTATGCCGAACCGTTGAATACCTCGAGTGGGAGATACTCAAAGATATACGAAGTCTCCAATCTGGTACTGTAACGGTCTTCTTCGTATGTCAGTGTAGCTCTTCTGTCGAGATTAGGTGGCCTTGAGATTATTTTGAATAGTCTTTACCTTTTCTTCAGCTTCAGTAACAAGGTCCGGTCCAAAGATTTTACGTTCGCCAGTTTGTGACCAACTCAAAGGAGTTCGGCATCGGCGACCGTACAATGCTACGAACGGGGCCATCTTGAGACTTGTCTGATAACTGTTGTTGTACGAAAATTCTGCCAATGATAAGCATTTGTCCCAATTCTTGTCATACTGAAGTACACAGGCTCTAAGCATATCTTTCAGAATCTGATTTACTCTTTCAGTTTGTCCATCTGTCTGAGGATGATACGCGGAGCTTCGGATTAATTTAGTTCCAAGAGCATATTGAAGTTGCTCCCAGAACTGAGCGATGAATTGTGCTCCATGATCAGAAATGATCATCTTGGGCACTCCATGAAGACGAACAATTTGATCTAAATATATCTCGGCATACTTTTTGGCATTATACGTAGTATGCACGGGATGGAAATGGGCCGTCTTGGTTAATCGATCAACGATTACCCAAATGGAGTCATGTCTTTGAAAGGTGTTGGGTAAGCCAACGATAAAGTCCATACTGATATCCTCCCACTTCCAAGAAGGAATGGGTAACGGTTGAAGACTACCAGCAGTTTTGAGATGACTGGCTTTGACTCTTTGGCAAATGTCACATTTCGAGACATAACTTGCAATTTATCGCTTCATACGAGTCCACCAAAAGTTCTATTTTAGATCCTGGTACATCTTAGTACTGCCAGGGTGCATAGAGAATTTGGACAAGTGGGCCTTGTCCAATATTTGCTTACGAAGTTTATGGTCCTTGGGTACAACTACACGTTCGTTGAACCATAGAATCCCTGCAGAATCTACTCGAAAGCATTTGTACTTTCCTTCTCCTTGGGTCAACTTCTGCTTAATGATTCTGACCCCTTTGTTATGCTGTTGTGCTAGAACAATGTTATCCCAAAGTGTAGCTTCAATTGAGAGATGATTCAGGCTGCCTTGAGGAATAATCTCAAGGTTGAGTTTTCTCATCTCCCAACAAAGCGTCTCATTGAAAGCCTCTACTGATAAGCAAGAGCAATGTGTCTTGCGACTAACTGCATCCGCAACGACGTTGGCCTTGCCTAGATGATAGTGTACCTCTAGGTCATAATCTTTGATAAGCTCTAGCCAGCGTCTTTGCCTCATGTTTAGATCTGCTTGCGTGAAGATATATTTGAGGCTTTTCTGGTCAGTATAGATATGGCACTTTGTACCCATCAGATGATGTCTCCAAATTTTGAGTGCATGGACGACAGCTGCGAGTTCAAGATCATAGGTAGGATAGATCTGTTCATGAGTTCTGAGCGCTCGCGATGCATAAGCAATCACTCGGTTGTCTTGCATAAGCACACAACCAATTCCGATCCCCGAAGCATCACAATAGATGTCGAAAGGTTTTGAGACATCAGGTGGAGCTAAAACTGGGGCAGTGGTAAGATGTGCTCTAAGGGTATGGAATGCATCTTCGCATTTCTGATCCCAAGAGAATTTAACTCCCTTCTTTAATCGTTCAGTCATAGGCTTGGCTATTTTTGAGAAGTCAGGAATGAAACGACGATAATAGCCAGCGAGGCTAAGAAAACTACGAATTTGATGGACTGATGTTGGAGGTTTCCAATCCATCACTTCTTGTACTTTACTGGGATCAACGGATATAGCGTTACTGGAGATGGTATATCCCAGAAATTTCACAGTATCCAGCCAAAACTCACATTTAGAGAATTTGGCGTACAAGTGGTGGTCTCTCAATTTTTGAAGAACAATATGGAGATGTTTCGCATGATCTTTCGGATTCTTGGAGTAGATCAGAATGTCATCAATAAAGACCACAATAAATTTGTTGAGTTCTTGCATGAAGACAGAATTCATGAGATACATGAAATATGCTGGGGCATTGGTAAGACCAAATGACATAACCAGATATTCGTAGAGTCCATATGTGGTGGAAAAGGCTATTTTTGGAATGTCACTTGATCTGATTTTGATTTGATGATAGCCGGAATGAAGATCAATCTTAGAGAATACCTTGGCTCCGGCTAACTGATCGAATAAAATGTCAATGCGGGGCAGAGGATATTTGTTTTTGATGGTTACCGCATTAAGAGGACGATAATCTACACATAGCCTTAAGCTATTGTCCTTCTTCTTCACGAATAGGGCTGGACAACCCCATGGTGAAGCACTTGGACGAATGTAACCCTTATCAAGGAGGTTCTGGAGTTGGATTTTTAACTCGGCCAGTTCATTGGGTGGCATACGATAGGGCCTCTTAGATATGGAGGCTGTGCCGGGTTGTAGTTCTATGACAAATTCAATACCCCGGTCCAGGGGCATTCCAGGTAAATCATCTGAAAAGACGTCTGGATATTCGCAGACAATAGGGATGTCCTTTAACTTAATCCCTACTACGGCATAGGCACAAGAATTATTGCATTCCCGTTGTGAAAGATAGAGAATAGTAGTTTCATGATCGGGTGAATCTATCTCCACAGCTCGGGAAGAGATATCCAAGGACACTTGGTGCCTAGTCATCCAATCCATGCCTAGGAGAACATCCATTCCTTCTAGGTCTAATATCAGTAAATCTGTTTTTATCAGATTGCTACCCATCTGAATTCGCACCCTTCTACAAATTTGTTTTGATGAAATTTTACCGCCAGGAGTCACTATCATATAGGCTCCTTGAGTAGGATAGAAATCCAATCCTACTTTTGTTCCACATTTGGCACTGATAAAACTATGGGTTGCACCAGAATCGAAAAGTATAACCACGGGTTGATGGTTGATAGAGAAAGTACCCGTCATTATTGGCGCACCCTTGGGGAATTCGGAGAGAGTTGTGAAATTCACCCTCCCCTGGCAGACTTGTACCATCTGCTTCTTGCCCTTGTTGTTCGGTTTGGATGCTTGCCCTTGGAAAGATTTCCGGGGTTGAGGACAATCCTTAATGAAGTGGGACGGGCTGCCGCAGTTGAAACAACGAAAATTGTTGTTTCCTTTGTTGGAGGGCGGAAAGCTCGGCCGTGGGCCTTGCTGCTGTTGTTGCTGGAGTTGTGGTGTTGGTGGCCAATTGAATTGGGCTTGCTGGGGTGGCCTGGCTACCCATCTGCCTGGCAAATTATTTCGGGGCGGTGCTCGGGTAGCAGTGGTTTGGACCAACCGGTACCTTGGTGGTTGCGCCGTTGAGGGTCCAGTGGGTGTCTTCAGTTTCTTTTCTGCCCGGTGGGCTGAGATGCAGTCCTCTTGGGTGATGGCCATATTGACCAACTCATTGAAGGTGTTGGCCTTTACCAAATTCAGTCGTTCCTTAAGCTTGGTATTCAGGCCTCGACAGATCACGTTTGCGGGCATCAGTGTCCGCATGATAACCCGCATATCTGGCACAAGTGGTTGAAGACTTTTGCATATTGCATGACGGTGCGGGTTCCCTGAGTCAGATTTAGAAATTCATTGAGCTTTCGCTCAATGAGTCCTTCGGGAATGTGGTGCACTCTAAAAGCGGTCCGGAATTCATCCCAGGCGACAATATGACCCGCCGGCTGCATGGCATGGTAATGGTCCCACCACATGCGGGTAGTGCCGCGAAGTTGTTGAGATGCGAAAAGGGCCTTGTTCTCGTCCGAGCATGGTGCAGACAACAATGCAAACTTAGACTCTATGGTACGGAGCCAGGCGTCAGCATCGAGGGGCTCGTCTGCCTTATGGAACAATGGAGGCTGGGTGCTGAGAAAATCTTGATAACTGGCCGATGGGGGTTCATCACGACCTCAGGTCTGGTGATGAAATTGGCCCATCTGAGCCTGCACTAGTTGGTTGAGGAGTTCTGTCTGTCGAGCCATGACCTCTGCTAGATTTGGCGGGGCTGGTGGCGATTGTTGGGAACCGCTAGCTTGGTCTGGCCGGAAACCCTCCGGGGTTCCACGAGTAGCTCCAACCATCTGAAACAAAGGAGATATCCATTATCAACCATATTCTTACTCCTATCTTCAGATGATATACTGCTAGCAGACATGTAGTTCACATATTCCATTCAACCAACTCATTTCAGATGCAAAGATATTGAACAAGATAATAGAACGCGAGGCTTAGATTACATCGCAGATACTGGTGGTCCTTAGCGTCTTACATCAGGGTGGTTTGACTGCCACGGGTCAAACTATATGTACACATGCCGCATATATTACAACAAGCGGCTCTAAGTCTAGGTAATCAACTCACGGCCTCTGTCACACTACTATTTACAACTAAGATATCGACGATTTAGATGAACTAAAAATCGTCGAGGTTGCCTACGGAGGACTGGCTACTTGTTATCGCCATATTCTGGATGGACCAAGAGTGGGCCAAGGAGCAAAACGGGCCTGGGGAAAGGTGATGATAGGATTACAAATCGGGTCCTGTACGGGTGTTTGGGGCCAGCAAGGCCGTGTAAACTCAAGCTTAGGCAGTTAGGATTCGTATCGTGTTTTGTTAGGGTTAGTTAAGGAGAGCAAGTCTACGGACTATAAATATGTACCATGAATAAACAAGAGGAGAGATTCATTCATCAACAACTCACGGCGCATCGCCTCCCCTGTTCCAGGGTTCTTCATCGGGTAAGTGCCATGTTGCCCCCTGATCACGCTTCGCGTGATCGGGGGCGCATTGCTCTTGCTTGTTGCTTTGTGTGTTGCTCGTTCTGAAGCCTTGTAGATGGTGAGTAGCATTAGTTATCATAGCGCGCATAGAGTAATGTTATTTTTATATCATGATCTTGCTCTGTTCGTTGTTCTTGCGTGCTCCGCGATCATCGCACCCGTTCATGGATGCAATGATTGCGTCTTGCTTTGTTTTTATTGATAGATCCGATCTGTTATGGCTAGTTCCTGCTTGTTAGGGATTTAGCTCAATATATGCATGATTAGGCCTTGCAAACGAGTTGAAAGTTCCGGCAATACGTTAGTATCGGACCTTAGTCTGCATAGAGGGTTCCTTAAGGAATCGGCTCTTTAGCTGTTCTTAGGGTCTCTGTTTGGGTTGTTTGTTCCGATGCTTTGCGTATTTGTTAGGCTCAATCACGTGTAGGATGTTCCGATTATGTAGTGAGGGCTTAGCTGTCGTAGATTGGATCAGATTAATATCTTTAAAGCAAGTTTTATCCCATTATTATATACATATGTTGTTTGACCCAAAGATCCGATCCGATAATGATGCGATCGGCTCTTTATAGCCGATACCGGGGAGGAGTGATGAGCCGATCACGGCTCGGACTAATCTTTACAAGTGTTTGTGCTTACAGGAATTTCACGAATCATACCTTCCTGATCAGGTACAGGATCAGGTGGCACGCCTAGCAACTCCAAGCCAGGGTGTGCGCCAGATCGCTGGGCCGTTGACCGAGGGACCGGGGCCCACCAGCCGTCCCGGAAGCCTCCCGGCTCCTCGTGTTGCCTGTCGTTGCTCGCCGGTGGGTTTCGATCGACAACACATTCTGGCACGCCCAGTGGGACCTTCTTCATCGACTTCGTCATCGGCGTTTGCACCATCTTCGTCAACTTCGTTATTAGCGTTTGCATCTTCTTCAGCAACTCCGTCATCTTCGTCGGCTCTGTCAGCAGTGGTCGGCGGGATGTCAAGGGACGATCCGATCACTTACGAGGAACTCTCTGCTGAACATAAGCAGAAGTATGATGAAATCAAGACTCAGTTTGAAGCCGATCTCATCGGCTCTTTCGAAAGGACTCGCAACCATGGTGTCAGGTGGAAGGGATTTTCACCTGAAGGTGCTCTTGATGGGGTGGATTTATCTATTCCGTCTGAAGATCGTACTAGAGCGCTGCGGCAGGAAGTGAATTATGCGGTGGCTCATTCATTGCACTGACACTCGAAAAGTTTGGTTAATGCTTTTGAGCGTGTGGCTCTGCGTGTGGTCCAGGAGATTATGAAGCATCAACATTCCCCAACTGGACCTGCCTTGGGAAGTCATAGAGGAGAATTGCCGTTCCAAACCAGACCACCACTACCATATACACTTGCAGCTGCAGAATCCCATGGTGCTCCAGCTTATGTAGTTTATAAAGAGGGCGGTGATCCTATGGATCACCAGTTTTTCAGCGAGCCACCTAGGGAGATCCCACATGGTTATGTGTGTATGTATATACCGGACAGTAGCAATCCGGTACATCCTGTACAGAAGACAGTTGGAGGGGTTTCTGGAGCTGACGCGGATAAACAAGCGTGGCTAGCAACCTATGCTACCGGGCCGAGTCATGATAGTATGCACTCGGCCCCTGGGTTACAGACAGCGGAGCAAGTCAGCAATATCCTAAGGGATCAGTTCGGCATATTACCAAAAAGGAGAGCGATCGGCTATACTAAGCCGTATCCAGGAGACTACGACTTAATCCCATTACCACCCAAGTATCGGCTCCCCGAGTTCACTAAATTCAGTGGGGCAGAAGGATCTAGCTCCATCGAGCATGTGAGCCGATATTTAGCGCAGTTGGGTATGATTTCTGTATTAGATCCGTTGTGAGTGAGGTTCTTCTCGCAATCGCTTACAGGACCAGCCTTTGGATGGTACACGTCATTAGGTCCTGACTCCATCCGTACCTGGAAGCAGTTGGAGGAGCAATTCCATATTCAGTATCATTCAGAAGCCGCGGAGGCAGGAATTGCCGATCTGGCACAGCTCCGACAGAAGCGTGGAGAAACCGTAGCGGAGTTTATTAGACGCTTCAGAGAGATGAAGAATAGGTGTTATTCAACGCGGATCTCAGAAAAAGAAGCTGTCGAATTAGCATCAGTGGGGTTACTGAAGCCGATCAGGGATCTGGCTTTTCAACTGGAATTCACCTCTTTGGCGCATCTGGTCCAGAAACTATCAACATATGAGCAGCGTCATCCTGAGTTATACCAAGACAGATTTAAGCGTCAAGTAGCGGTGGCCGACACGGAAAAAGCTGATGACTCTGAGGAGGAACTAGAGGTATCGGTTGCTGAGTGGGCTCGTGGCGTGAGTCCTGTGCCTTGTAAGTGGCTGAAGCAAACTGGTCCTGCAAAAGGATTCGACTTTGATGTGAGTAAAGTCGAACAAATTTTTGACTTATTGCTAAAAGAAAAGCAATTGAAGTTTCCAGAGGGACATAAGCTTCCCACGGCACAGGAGCTAAAAGGAAGATCATATTGTAAATGGCATGACTCCTTTACTCACGGTACGAGTGATTGCAAGGAGCTCCGTCAGCAAATACAATCGGCTATTGAACAGGGCCGATTGATCTTGGGGAAGACCGCCATGAAGGTAGACACTCAGCCTTTTCCTGGTGTAAACATGGTAGAACAAAATGACCGGTCTGCAAGGCAGCAGTTGGACTTCGCGCTCGGCATCAATATGGTAGGGATAGCATCGCGACATCAGGCCAAAAATATGAAGGGTGGTTCCAGCAATCGGCCCCAAAAAGAGGGAAAAGAATATGTCACGGAAGAGCGAGTAAGGTATGTAAGGAATCAACGTCCAACTTCTTCTGACCTTCTCAGGAAATACGAGTATCAGTACCAGCAGCGCCTCCGGCGGGAATTTGAAGACGAAGAATATGAGCATCGCACCGGAAAGCGTTTGAAGAAGCATGAGGATGCTCGTGATCATTGGTACTGCCCATTCTTCAGGTACTGTTGGGATTCCGGTATGAGCCGATTGCCTACTGTTAGGGACTGCCCAGAATGTGCACCTATGAAGACAGAGGCAAGGGAATCAGTTTTTGGGAGATTAGGACCTGCGCCAACTCAGCAACGGCGGGTTCAATCACCACGAGGGGAAGATGAAGAGGGGGATAGGTATCATCGCCCACGTTGGTGCCCGGATGGACTAAATCGTTCACAGAAGCGTCGGGTTCAGAGGCTACGGAGCTTGGAGGAAGCCGAGGCCAAATACATCGAGACATTGAGGAAAGCGCGACCGGATCTGGCAGAACAAGTTCATTATGAGCAGGGAAAGAAGCCGCGCGCTTCGAGGAAAGAATGGCGGCCCAAGCCGACAAAAGCCAATAAGAAGGTATCGGCTGATACACACATGGTTTTTGTGCTTCCTGCAAAATTCCATGCTCAGGCCTACGAGGAGCCATCCGTAGCCCAGCTTGATCTGGGACCACGGCCGGTGATATTCGAGAAGCCGCAAGCCAAGAATTACAAGCACTTGAAGGCATTATATCTCAAAGGGTATATCAATGGTCAGCCCGTTAATAAAATGCTGGTGGATACGGGAGCGGCGGTCAACATTATGCCATATTCAGTTTTGCGCCGATTGGGGCGATCCACCAGGGATTTGATCAAGACTAATGTCACGTTAAGTGACTTTAATGGGCAGATTTCAGAAGCTCAGGGTGTCCTCAGTGTAGATCTCACCATCGGGAGCAAGACCGTCCCGACTTCCTTCTTCGTCGTCAACAGCAAAAGCACCTATAACATCCTACTCGGCAGGGACTGGATTCACACCAACTGTTGTATCCCCTCAACAATGCATCAATGCTTGATCCAGTGGGATGGAGACGAAGTGGAGGTAGTCCAGGCAGACGACTCAATCGAGATTTCGCATGCTGCCATGAGCATCTGGGATGCGGAGGACCAAGAGCCGATTTCAGGGATGAGCCTAGAAGGGTGTGACCGCATCGAGGCTACAAAAAACGGAGTAAGGCTGGTCTTATCCACTGGCCTTACAGAGTAGAAAAGTTGCATGAAGGAAGTCACAATAATGTACCCATTGAGGCCGATTCGCGCAATCGGCCCCCAAAAAATGAATTTTTGGTGATAGGTGCTTTACGTAGCTGTTGTGAGATGGCCAGCTTTGACAGCCGGCCTGATTCTTTTCTTAAACACTTGGAAGGTAGTGAAATATGTGTATCAGCCGATACCACCGATCGGCTGGAGATCGTTTCGTTATCTTCTTTTCCTATTTGCAGCATTGATCTAACAGAGGACGGGAAGCTAGGATATGGCTTCACATCGGCTGATGAACTTGAAGAGATCGATATTGGTCCCGGGGATAAGCCGCGGCCAACGTTCATTAGTAAGAAATTGCATCCGTCATTTCGAGAGCCGATGATAACCCTATTGAAAGAATATGCCGATTGCTTCGCCTGGGATTATACGGAAATGCCTGGGCTCGATAGGAGCATAGTGGAGCATCGGCTCCCTCTCAAAAGTGGATTTCGACCGTTCCAACAGCGGATACGTCAGATGAAAGCCGATGTCTTGGTCGAAATAAAAAAGGAAATAGAAAAAATGATAGAAGCCGGATTTATCAGGGTTTGCAGATATGCTGAGTGGATTTCAAGTGTCGTACCCGTGCAAAAGAAGGATGGCCGGTGGCGGGTTTGCGTGGATTTCAGAGATCTTAATAGGGCCACTCCGAAGGATGAATATCCGATGCCTGTTGCAGAAATATTAATCAATGCGGCTGCTGGCCACAAGATTTTGAGCTTTATGGATGGTAATGCTGGGTACAATCAGATTTTCATGGCTCCTGAAGACATACACAAAACGGCGTTCAGAGTACCCGGAGCGGTAGGGCTGTTCGAGTACGTGGTTATGACCTTCGGATTGAAAAATGCCGGAGCAACGTATCAGCGTGCCATGAACCATATCTTCCATGACCTAATCGGCAATCTGGTAGAGATCTACATCGATGATGTCGTGGTCAAGTCAGTATCGGTCGAAGGGCACCTAGATGATCTACAGCAAGTTTTGGAACGAACCAGAAGATTCGGGCTCAGGATGAATCCGAAAAAATGCACTTTTGGTGTAACAGCTGGGCAGTTCTTGGGTTTCCTGGTCCATGAAAGAGAAATAGAGATCGGCCTAAAAAGTCAGGAGGCCGTGCGTACTATGGTGCCGCCCACTAACAAGAAAGAACTCCAACAACTTATTGGCAAAATTAACTTTGTCAGGAGGTTTATCTCTAACTTATCTGGGCGAATTGAACCCTTTATGGAACTGGTAAAAATCAAAACCAATGAAGAGTTCCGCTGGGGGGCAGAACAACAACGGGCATTCGAAGAAATCAAAGACTATTTGTCAAGACCACCTGTGTTGATGCCACCACAACAAGACAGGCCATTTTACATATATTTATCGGTCAGTGACACCTCTATCGCTTCGGTGGTAGTGCAGTTATACGACGACAAGGAACGGGTGGTATTTTATCTCAGCAGAAGGATGTTGGACGCCGAAACGAGGTACTCTGACATGGAAAAACTTTGCCTTTGTTTGTTTTTTACATGCACCAAGCTTCGTCACATCCTGCTGTCGGCTGAGGTAATCATCATCTGCAAATCGGATGTTATAAAGCATATGCTATCGGCTCCTGTGTTGAAAGGCCGATTGGGCAAATGGATGTTTGCATTATCAGAATTCGACATCCGATATCAACCCGCGAAGGCAGTTAAAGGGCAAGCACTGGCAGATCTCATTGCTGAGAGGGTTAATACCAACATAGCAACGCTTTCCGTACGAGCCTGGGCCATGTATTTCGATGGATCCGTCTGTGGAGATGGATGTGGAATCGGCATCCTGCTGGTATCGCCTCGGGGGGCAGCATACTCTTTCTCAATTAGGTTACCGGCCACTTGTACTAATAACCTTGCAGAGTATGAGGCGGTGCGTAAAGGCATGGAATTGCTTCTGGAGGCCGGAGCTGAAGCTGTAGAGGTCTTCGGAGACTCCAAATTGGTAATTTCCCAACTCACCGAGGACTACAGGTGTGAAAGTGAGATATTATTTCCGCTGTGGATGCACTGCCAGGAGTTAATACCCCAGTTCAGGTATATAAATTTTTATTGGATACCTAGAGCTCAGAATGCAGAGGCCAATGATCTCGCGCAGCTGGCTTCAGGATACAAAGCCGATGGGCCCAGACACCAGGTGTACTTCCTGGACTAGGGAGATTGGAGAGCCGATATCTTCAACTACTTGAAGGATTCGGCTCGGGGGGCACCCAGGAAGATACGATATAAAGCTATGAGGTACGTCCTGATAGGAGATGATATGTTTTACAGGACCATGGAGGGGCTGTTGCTCAAATGTCTAGGACCGACCGAGTCCAATCGGCTCCTGCATGAAGTTCACGAAGGAACGTGCGGGACTCATCAGTCAGCTCACAAGATGAAGTGGCTAATCAGGCGGTCAGGATACTACTGGCCCACCATGCTGGAAGATTGTTTTAAGTATTATAAAGGGTGTCAGGCATGCTAGAGATTCGAAAAAATCCAGATGGTGCCAGCGTCAGTGATGAATCCCATTGTTAAACCGTGGCCATTCAGAGGCTGGGGCATGGATATGATCGGCAAAATCAATCCTCCGTCTAGCAAGGGTCATCAGTTCATTTTAGCTATCACAGATTATTTTACCAAATGGGTAGAAGCTGTCCCGATGAAGTCAGTAGCATCCAAAGATGTGATTCAGTTCGTCAAAGAACACGATATTCACAGATTCGGGATTCCACAGACTATAACATCAGATGGTGGCTCGGTCTTTATTTCAGAAGAATTCAAGAAGTTTGCTACCGATATGGGTATCAAGCTGATTAGGTCATCTCCTTATTACGCCCAGGCGAATGGGCAAGCCGAAGCATCCAACCAGAGCCTTATTAAATTGATTAAGAGGAAGATCGACGAATATCCCAGACGCTGGCACGAAGTTTTGTCGGAAGCATTATGGGCATACCGCATATCTTGTCATGGGGCGACAAAAACTTCCCCTTACCATTTGGTCTATGGGCAGGAAGCCATGTTACCGTGGGAGGTTACAGCTGGGTCCAGACGCATAGAGTTCCAGAATGACTTATCCGCTGAAGAGTACGCTACTCTGATGAGTGATAATGTGGAGGACCTCACGGAACTCAGGCTATGGTCACTAGAGAAGATTAAGGAGAATAAGGCTAAAGTAGCCCGTGCACATAATAAAAAGGTCAAGCCAAAGGAATTCCAGGTAGGAGACTTGGTTTGGGAAGCGGTATTACCGTTGGGAACCAAAGATGCAACGTACGGCAAGTGGTCCCCAAATTGGCATGGACCGTACAGGGTTGACCAGGTCCTACCCGGGAACGCATACATGCTTGAAGAATTGGACGGCATCAAGTTTCCGGTAGCAGTCAACGGCCAACACCTAAAGAAATATTTCCCAAGTATGTGGGCAGACGAACAGTAAAGCCGATAGCACCCATCAGGCAAGAAGCCGATGCAACCAGCAGGTTAAGAAGGGGGGTGAAGGTTGAGTCGACGACGTTAGCATTGGCAAGACAGGAAACGGGAAAAGGGCCGATGAGCGCTGATCGGCCCGTACAATAATAGAAAGGATTAGAACAGCCGATGCGTTGCCATTGACTTTAGAAGCTATTGCTTATGGCAATCAAAGCATCACAAATTATCAAACAGCCGATGTGCCACCATCGACTTTAGGTTCACTACATGGGTTCACTACATAAAGATACAAAAGTTTATCCTAAACAGGACTACTGAAGAAAGGCGTCTATAGCAGCGATAGCATCTAGACGGATACGGTCGACCTCAGCAAGTACCGCTTCATCATCTTCGTCCGCCCCCGGCACTACTTGTTTGCTCAAGCTGCTCAGCTCGGCCAAGTCCGCCTTCAGCTTGGAAGTCAAAGCTTCTGCCTCCTGCTTAGAACCCGCAATGAGATCCTTCTCCTCCTGGATGCGCTGCTTGGTGGCCCGGACTTTGGCTTCAAGGTCTTCCAGTTCTTTCTCCAAAAGCCCAAGCCGATGGGCAGAAGCGGATGTGTCAACCTTCGCGTCGAGTGCGGCCTTCTTCTTGTTGATCGACTGACACATCTCAGCGATGATGGTCCTTAAGAGTGATTGGGAACGCCGAGTCTCGATCCTGCGGCGAGCTTCTGCCACTTTTGCTTGGAAGGAAGAAAGGTATCCGGCCGGCAAGAGCTTGGCCTGGAGACTCACCGGGAGCTGGGAACTGACCTCGTCAAGGATCTTTTTAACTGCACTGGAGTCTTGAATCAGCGCGGAGATCGGACCCAACAGAAGCTCCTTCACGCGGAGGAGCCGGTCGGCAGTGCTGGTCAGGCCCGAGGAAGAGTCATCGGCTTCCAATATGGTCGACCCAATCGTGGCAGGACCAAACGCAAGGAGTTCTGAAAGATCTAGGTTCTGGAGAAAAAGAGGGTAAGCAAGGTATTGCGGGAGAAGACCAAAGCAATTGCAAAGGAAAAGGGAAAGTCATACCTGTCCTGAGAAGGAAGTAGCGATGGCCAACGAAGGGACGATCGGCTCCCGGGGGTGCACCCTTTCCGAAGGACGAACGATAGCAGCAGAGGCCGCCTGAACCGCACCCTCGGAAGAAGAGGCAACAGCCGACGGGGCAACAGTCGGCTCCGCGAGAGGGATGGCCGATGAGATGGCAATCGGCTTCGCGGGACGTACCTCTCGTGCAGGGGAATCGGCAGTGGCCGAAGCGGTAGAGGGTCCTTCCAAACAGGGGCCAGCGGGGGATGGAGTCACGATCGGCGCCCGCGGGCTTGGTGAGGCAGCTGGGATAACAGCTGACGCAGAAGGATCCTCCAAGGTTGTTGCGCCCGGATCACGGAGAGCAATCAGGGCCCTGATAGGCGCATTCACGTCCTCTGGCGCCTCTGAAGATGAACCTTTCTGGCATGGGGGCTCCTCCCCGCTGGAGACTTCTACAACGGCAGGCTGCAAGAGAAGAGAGTGCCGTTAAAGGAGACATGAACAAAGGCCCGATTGCAAAGCGAGAGGAGGGGCCAAACCTGGGCGACGACTGGAGATGACGGAACAGGAGAAGACGGTGTGGCTTCCTTCCGGACCTTTCTGACCAGAATTTTCCTCGTTTTGGCGCGAGCTCGGGGGGCAACAGCTTCCAAAAGCCATTTTCGCTTGGGGGTCAGCTTAGCAGTGCTCGGCTGAATCCGCATCACGCTTTTTGAGGGAGGAGGCGCATTCTTGCCGAAGAGAACCACAGGAGCAATCGCCAGGAAACAGAAGGGCGATCCATCATCGTTCATCGGCTCTGGGCCGTCTTCTTGCTGCAGAAGCAGAAAATGGGGTCAGAAGGGGTCCAGTAAAAGTTAAAAGAAGAAATACCAATCAAAGGCGGTACCTCTCCAGCCGGGATATCATACTCAGGATGGATTTGCTGCAGCATCAGGCCCAGAGCTCTTCGGAAGACTTGAGTTTTCCACATCGACCACCATCCCTCAAAGTCGATGGCCGAAGAAGTAAAGGAAAGATTGGTGGGAACAGACAAGGGAAGGTCTGTGAACAGACTGTAGCACCTCTGGGTGGTTAAGGCGTCAGGAAGGTCCACCCTGCTTGATGTCAACAGGTGAAGAAGGAAGTGGGGAGGCACCTGCGCAAGACCGAACTGCCGGGCTGCTACGACCGGCTGGTAAAACTCATAACCAGGCTTGAGGATCCGGTTGGAGGTGCTCATGCCAACTGGGAGGAGACAGGGCCGAACCATGATAGAGTAAAGGCGCCTGGTGTCTGCATCATAGGCAATGTCGGCCAGTCGGAAGGTAGCCGGGTTCTCAAAGAGCTCGGAATCGGCATAAGGAAGGAAGTTTGGGTTGTCAAGGCCTTTGTAGAAAATCCGGAACCATCGGGAAGCATCTAGAGGGTTCAGTTTCCCGCCAGGGAGACTATACAAGGCCTGCCCGAAACTAGTACACCTAATCTGTCTCCCACTCAGATCAGGGAAGGAATTGCCGACTAAGGAAGGAAAATCAGGGTCAGAACTTTGGAAATAAAGACGAGCCCACAACTGGATAAACCACCATGGGCCACCGGTCCTGATTTTCTTCTGAGAAAGAAGGCTAGAAGTCATCAAATGGAGATATCTGTAAAGTTCCCCGAGAAATAGCCTACCAAGGCCAACAGATTGACCCCTGGCCAGCTCATAAGCCAAGGAGAGGTAGTTCTTGGTTGGAGCGAGGGAAGGGCCACAAAAGAGGAAATGTTCGAGCCATAGGTTCAGAAAGGCTGTGTGCTCCTTCTCCGATACAGGGCCCTTGCTTTTCTGGTGTTGGCTCAGGTATGTGCTCCAGTTAGTGCACTCGGTTTTGGATGACAGTTTATAAGGGACCACAGGGAGGCTGTAAGCAGAGGGGCAGGTTGATGATATGTCCAAGCCGGTAATCATCATAACATCTAGCAATGTTGGTGCTAATGGGCTGTGCCCGAAGAGAAAACAAATCAAGGCGTCAGACCAGAAATAGCCGATGGTCTTCAAAAGGTTCTCGTCTTTTTCAAGGGGAGAGAGAGACAGAGACAGAGCATCGGCTATCCCGATGGATTCCCATAAGGGCTGGTAAGCGCTCGCTACCCTGTTGTACCAAACTATCCAGTTTTCAGGTGGATTTGGCCAAGCGCGGAGGCTATCCGACCAAGATTCTAGGTCTATATCCTGGCTCACAAAGGGGATCCGATTGGCTTCACAAGAAATCAAATCTATGGGTTTCTCATAGGAGCGAGGCCCAAGGCAGAAAGAATTGGGGGAAGAAGGGTGCGGCAAGAAGATATCGGAAGCCTGAAAAAACCCTAAGAAAAACAAGATTGCCGAAGGAGGAATTAATTAACCGCGCAGTAAAACTTGCAGATGCTGTGTCAAAATTAATGGGGGGTCGGAGTTCACCTTCAGACCAAAGACATCGGCGGCGGTGCGCGAAGACTCCGCCATCGGGAATCTTGAGTCGGGATCCTGGAGGGCGGATCTAGGTTTGGCGGCGCAAGATCGGATATGTGTCTCAAGGACTGGGGAGGATCTTGCGGTTAGGGTTGTGAGAAAAGGGGATCGAAGTTGATCTGGATCCCAGAATCCTTGGAGATTTGTGTCAGGTAAAAGGCCAGCGGAAGGGTAAAGTAAATTGAAGGGCTATTTCAAATCCGGATCGGTTACTCTGAAGCCAATGCGTTGCCATCGGCTCTCGAAATAGACAATTACGCACAAAAAGAATTGCTGGTACAAAAGTAGATTTTATTCACAGCGAGACAGCAAATACAAAAGAGGAGTTAACTGCTCCTAAAGATGGCCTAATGGGGACGCTACAGTCTACCACCGGTACACGCCGGAGGTCTTGCGGCGCTTGGGCGACGGAGCAATGCTTGGGCCACTATCGCCGGTGTCGCTGCCGTTGTCGTCGTCGTCCCCGCTATCGTCGCTGGTGAAGCTGTCGTCGCCTTCGGCTCCTGCGCTGCTGTCGGAAGAATCGTCCGATGACTTGCCAAGAAGGAATCGGCTCTTTCCTCCGAGGAAGAAAGATCCTCTCCCCAAGATGCGTCGTCTTCATCTTCCTCCATCTCGGCTCCGAGGAGAAGTACGAGATCCTCGCCATCAGTCAGGGATTCATCATCCTCTGACTGGTAACGGAAGTCCCACTCCTCTGTGTCCCAATGCAGGGGAGCACGGACCTCGTAAGCGGCGATTGGGTCGAATTCCAGGGTTGGCTCTCGAGAGGACTCAGATTTGTAAGAAATGGTGGAAGAGGCAGAGGAAGAAGAAGCCATGGTGGAAGAAGAGGAGGAGTGTAATTGGTAATGGTTGCAGAAGAAAGATGACTGGGGAAGTTGTTGTGGGTAAGTTTATAAAGGTAAATCAAGGGGTAAGGTAAATCGGCGTCGTGACGGTTCCCGAGGAGACTGGTACAGGGCGGTTATATCGGTTGGGAGTTGAAAAGGCGTATACGGATCGGAAGCCGAAGGGTCGAGACGGTTTTAAAATAAATGATTTCAGAATTACCATTGCCGAAACCAGAGGGGCATGTGTTATCGCCATATTCTGGATGGACCAAGAGTGGGCCAAGGAGCAAAACGGGCCTGGGGAAAGGTGATGATAGGATTACAAATCGGGTCCTGTACGGGTGTTTGGGGCCAGCAAGGCCGTGTAAACTCAAGCTTAGGCAGTTAGGATTCGTATCGTGTTTGGTTAGGGTTAGTTAAGGAGAGCAAGTCTACGGACTATAAATATGTACCATGAATAAACAAGAGGAGAGATTCATTCATCAACAACTCACGGCGCATCGCCTCCCCTGTTCCAGGGTTCTTCATCGGGTAAGTGCCATGTTGCCCCCTGATCACGCTTCGCGTGATCGGGGGCGCATTGCTCTTGCTTGTTGCTTTGTGTGTTGCTCGTTCTGAAGCCTTGTAGATGGCGAGTAGCATTAGTTATCATAGCGCGCATAGAGTAATGTTATTTTTATATCATGATCTTGCTCTGTTCATTGTTCTTGCGTGCTCCGCGATCATCGCACCCGTTCATGGATGCAATGATTGCGTCTTGCTTTGTTTTTATTGATAGATCCGATCTGTTATGGCTAGTTCCTGCTTGTTAGGGATTTAGCTCAATATATGCATGATTAGGCCTTGCAAACGAGTTGAAAGTTCCGGTAGTACGTTAGTATCGGACCTTAGTCTGCATAGAGGGTTCCTTAAGGAATCGGCTCTTTAGCTGTTCTTAGGGTCTCTGTTTGGGTTGTTTGTTCCGATGCTTTGCGTATTTGTTAGGCTCAATCACGTGTAGGATGTTCCGATTGTGTAGTGAGGGCTTAGCTGTCGTAGATTGGATCAGATTAATATCTTTAAAGCAAGTTTTATCCCATTATTATATACATATGTTGTTTGACCCAAAGATCCGATCCGGTAATGATGCGATCGGCTCTTTATAGCCGATACCGGGGAGGAGTGATGAGCCGATCACGGCTCGAACTAATCTTTACAAGTGTCTATGCTTACAGGAATTTCACAAATCACACCTTCCTGATCAGGTACAGGATCAGGTGGCACGCCTAGCAACTCCAAGCCAGGGTGTGCGCCAGATCGCTGGGCCGTTGACCGAGGGACCGGGGCCCACCAGCCGTCCCGGAAGCCTCCCGGCTCCTCGTGTTGCCTGCGCTGCTCGCCGGTGGGTTTCGATCGACAACACTACTGGAAGAGGAATGATCTGGCTGAGGATTGGGTTCTAGGTCTCCATGCTCGGAGTCGAGATCGGAAACTCCTTCGATTTCCTCCGGGTCTTCTTCTCCACCTTCAGGGGCTACCGGTACAGCAGGAGGTACTAGCTGCTGCTGGAGTTCGTCGATGTGAGCATGGGCGTCATTGACCTCAAGGATAAGGTCATGAATTTGCTCCTGGAGGAACTCAATGATCATGTTGCACTGAGTGATGATTGCATCACTCTCATTGATCTGATCCTCCCGGTGAAGAATATCCTCCTCACGTGCTGTGATAATCTCCTCCTTCTCCGTGACCAAGGCTTGAAGCTCTACTATCTGAGTGACCTGATGATCAGCATTGCGATAGTGGCCCTGAGCTATGCCAATTAACTGACCCATACCACGGTGTAGCAGGATCTGATAGTGGTGCTGAACATTCATGAACCTGATAAGACCATGGAGCGTTTCTTCGGCTGAATCTCCCAACAAGTGGCCATAATGGCCTATCCTGAAATTCCACTCAGGATCACCAGAATCTATTGCAGGGAATAGGCCGATAGGATACCCTGCAACTTCCATGGGATGCTGGTTGTAAAAGAGGTGGATGGCTTCCAAAGCTGCAGTCTCAATAGTGTCAACTAAACGATAGCCCACCACATCAGCCTCGATGGGCTGCCACTGGGAGCGGAAAGGACGTTGAGGGATAGTCATCTTGACTCGGCATCGAGGAACACCTTCTTCCCGATATTCCACTCCATCGTACTATGGGGGCTCGGTGTAGAAAAACAAACTTAGAGATTCCCATAGAAGACGGGGAAAACCCTCCCAATGCAAGGCATTGGTGTGGAGATGCCCTGCATGATCCCAGAAAACGTTTGAAGGGGCTGCCATCTGCAACAAGAATGCAAATGGTGAGATATATTTACCTTGCTAATAACTCACAAGGTAAATAGAATGAGACAATCGATTCTGATAACAGCAAAGGCTGGAAATCAGATGGATGCTTAAGGTACTCAACTAAAGCTATCACAAGAATCCTATTAGAACCATACTAAGAATAGACAACACTTTACCTATTCTTAAAGAACAATACATTTAAGCATTCATTTATTTGATGATGGATTATGCATGCACGTACTATTCGACCTCACAACCAAAACAACTGCTGAATATCTTCGGACTTACGCGGTTAATTTCGGTGGCGTAACACATACGTCTCTCACTAATATCTAGTCGATAAATCCTATCCGTCTTAACCTCTTAATCATGGTTAGTGTACCTGCAGAAGATCACATATATATAACATGAACCTTTCATGGTAGCACGACATGAAAGCGTCCCCAAACAGTACTGTTCACTATAGAAACAGCATCCGTACCATTACCGCCGTACGGACAACGTTAACATACGTCGTTAAAACAACGTATTCACGGGGGTACTGCAAAAATGCGGGGTTATGAACAGCGATCGCCATACCCTGCGCCGAACCATATACTCCCAATATACTCAACCTAAGTTGATATATTGGCAGCATCTCAAGTAGGCCACTGCTGGAGAAATAGCTTTCGGTTCGCATCACCGATAGGAAGGCCAAGCTCCCTCAGTTGGCTGAGGATCCTTACCTGCTTACGTCACCATCGATGGTGTAGTTACAGGAAATAAAGTTGGATGGTGCATGAATTTAAATTTTGACAGAATGTAGTGCTGCAAGTCAGAGCTATACTCTCTACATATTAGTAGCCACCTGATTATTCCCATATATAGATCCCTATGGCTCTGCGTTCTAAGCACCAACCTTAACGAATCCAACGCGAGTTGTAAACTCTTTTATTAAGCAAATATTTATCCTGAAAACATTTTTAAGAGCTGCTGCAATGTGTAAGCATAAACCTACAGCTCTAATACCAGCTGTGGCAGAACCACCTGAATTATTTCGGCTCAAGTGCACTAGTCATCGCTATACAGCCGATACTAATTCAACGCACTTCAAATGGAACAACTCATTGGTCTGTCGGGTCTCCACCCGATGCAACCACGGTTCAACAGGATTGAAACAGATTTACCTTGCACGAAGGCGAGTTTACAGTCGCACAACAGCTCCTCAACTTTTAATTCATAGAGTATTAAACATTATTACAAACCGGTTCAAACTTAAATTAATAAACAAACATTGTTTAAAACGACAAGCTAAACATGCTTGTCAAGTTCACAGCGGAAGAGAAATTAACACGCGACTACACACGTCGCGAAGGTTGACACCACGCTCAGCCCGAAGTATGGCATCATTCAGGAGGGTCACTGCTAGCCGGGGACGGATCCCACTCCACGGACCAGCCAAATGGAACAGAAGTTGGCCATGCGGAACCATCCGTGGGGTTTTCAAATGTCATACCTGAAAATTAGACTAGCAAGACTGAGTATGCTAATACTCAGCAAGGCTTACCCGGGATTAGGGTATACTTTGCCCATAACTAAACTCATGAAGGCTTGAAATGGTTCTGGGTTTACTTTTAGCTGAAAAGAAACAAAGAGTATGAGCTAACTTTCATATTTTAGCTTTTAGATTCTAATTTCATTAACTATGCTAGGTAAGCACCTATTCTAGACAAGCAAGGTAGAGATTATCATCCATCAAGATTATTCCAACAATAGTTGCTGTTATTACTCTATGTGGCAGAAGGAATAAGCAGTCTCAATCTCCGCGAGAAACGGACGATTCCTGAATCAAATTTCAACCCTTGCAAGGTAAACCTAACTCACACGCTTGGAACATCCAATGATCGTTCCGAAGCAACCGTTTCCCTCATATTCCGGGTTATGGATTAGGGCCACCACAAGCGGCTGCAGAACCGTGTGCACATAAATTGTGCAGGACGTAAATCTGTAGCGCGACTACATGATCGTACTCCTATCTGCTATGCAGAACATACTCCCACATGTCGGTGTGTGTGTACAACAAACCAATATATCGAGTGGTGGGAATAAGTCCATTTGCCGGGCCAATCAGGTACTAGGCTTACCGCTTTACCATATTTCGCGGCATGTGGCTAGTACTTTCAAACGCTTAGCCACCACTACCACACACTGCGACCTTAACAACTTTTAACAACACAGACGGGGTAACCTTCCGAGTCATGTTACTGCACATGACCCCCTCCATCATCCTTATAGTGATTGCAGAAGAGTAAACATTCAACTCCTATATCGCGCGAGTGATAGGAAATCACCCGACTTCTGCCGGTCCTATTAGCAGAGCATCTATGCGATGAGGACTCAGGCACAATACATAGGTTCCTAGTATCAATGCATCTAGGGTTCCACTTCAATTTCTACACTTAATGCAAGATATACTATATAATTATAAAATTGTAGTAAATTGAAATACTGGGTTATGCACCGGGGCTTGCCTTCTTGAGCGGGCTTAGGGGCAGGAGTGTCAAGGATTTCCGAACTTTGGTTCGGAACTTCAGTTAGAGTCTCGACGACGTCTACTGGGTCTTCAGAAAACCCTGATTCTTGCTCCGAGACTAGCTCGTAGTCTCCGTCGTCGAGCGTCGTTGACTCTACATGATATGCAATGATTTGATTAGATGGTTCTCGAGTTAAGAGTTTTATTTCACAATAAAGTTGCAATCCAATAGGTTAATACATTCAAACTCATAAAGCACGTGGGTTAAACATAAACCTATTATTGGCTCTCTAATCCAATTATCTTAATTAGTTGAATTAATTGAATTAGATTAACATGTTTGATTTTTAGTTTGAAATTCACAAAGACTATGGCCTTGAATTTTGTGGATAAGCTTGTTCCTAGTGGATAAGCTTCTTATGAATTTTTTTAATAATTTTCTAAAAATAGATATTAGGGTATTTGGAATTTAGTTCAAATGTTAGGTTTAAATTCAAATCTTGGGTAAATAGTGTTATAAATTCTTGAAAAATTAATTAGGAACTAACTATCAACATATCAACTATGGTAAAAAGATCTAAGCATGGAAAGCTTAGGAACATGTTTGAATAAAATTTAAATCCTCTCAAGCTTGATTTGTACAAAATTAAATTAGCTGAAGCTAAGGTGCAGTACTGGTGCTGAAATGTTTACACAAGCTTGTATTCACTTTAAATAGACTACACACCAAAATTCACAGGTAACAAAGTTAGCATGCTCAAGTTACACACAAAACACTCTTTTTCCTGACTTTAAAATAACTCAAAAAGCATTTAGTTTTAAACCAAACTCTAGTAACAAAAGTAGTCAAGTTCAACTTGTAGAGTACAACAAAACTTGTTTGACAATTTTTGAATTTCCTACGAATTCCTATGGATTTTACAAGTTGGCTGAATTGTGTTTTGAGGGGGGTGCTCCTTTTTCATAGATAGGCCCCTGGAAAGTTTTGAATGTTCGCAATTGGGTCCCTGGCCGGACTACACAGGAGGTCTGATCGATGCCGATCAAATTCCATTGAGAGAGCTCAACGGCGGCGAGGGGCAAGTGAGGGGAAATGCTCAGGGACTCACGGCGGTCACGTGGGTGGCCGGTGTCGGGGAAAGGAGGGGCGGTAGCGGCGTAACGACGGTGAACGGGGACGGGCGGCGGAGGCCCAAAGGACGTCGTCGGCGTTCCAATGGCCGGAGGGTAGGACGGTGGTAGGGATGTTGCTAAACAGCTTCTATGTGATGATGTGGTGCTGGCGGTGTGCTTGGCCGGGGCTAGGAGGCGGTGGATCGACGGGTCGACGGCGAGGCCAAGCGGCGGCGGAAAGTCGAGCTCACCGGCGTAGTGGTCTGGTCGTTCTGGTGGACAAGAGCGAGATTGGGCGGGCTGGGGAGCACCAGTTGTGACACCCTAGGTGTTAAATATAGCAAGCCAATAGGAAAAAATGTTGTGTATGGTTGGAATTGTGTGAAATTTGAGTGAAGTTATGAAAATAAGGGTATTTATGTAATTTCACAAAAATACAAGTCCTTTTATGTAAGAAGTTAAATTATAAAAGTAACTTTCAAAGTTACTAAGGGCTAAAATGTAAAAATGCAAGTAATCATGACCAGTCATAAATGTTTGCAATTAAGCCCAAAATTACATAAAATTCCCCTTACTAAGGACAAAAACTTTATAAAGTTTGATTTGAGTGCAAAAGGATAAAATAAAGCATTGAGCTTTGGGTTTTTGAACTTGAACCCTAAAGCAAAGTTGAAGGATTTGAAAAACTCTACAACTTTTATTTTGGTCATTTCTTCATTAATGTTTTGGATCAGTGGGAAAATTCTAATTACAGTGAAGTCCCTGAGATTTTTGCAAATTCCAACAAGGTCCTTCGGACCTCCTTTCCTCTTCTTCCTCCTCTGGCACATACTCTGCTCTGCCCTCTGCTCCTCTGCCGCCGGTCATCAGCGCCGCTCACCGCCGCGCCAGCTCCTCCCCGGCGCCACCTCCTGCCGCCCTTGCCTCCACGCGTCGCCCCTAGCCCGAGCACCGCCCTAGCTCCTCCTCCGTGGCCCTCTCGCGCGCGCGCCACGCCAACTCGAGCACCGCCCGGCCGCCACCTTGTTGCCGCCGTGTCCCGCACCCATGCTTGCTCCTCTTCCTTTCTTCCTCTGCCCAGTAGCACCAGCAGACGGTACTAAACCCATTTCCCTCCCTCTCCGTTGCCGTGAGCATCCAGAGTTCCGAACACCACTGCTGCCACCTTCTTCAACTCCGGCGACCTCCTGCTCGCCGTGGGCAGCCCACTCCAATCCACCCCGCACCACTACAACCCCTTGGGAAGCTTCCCCTCACCTCACTGACGCTACCAAGCCACTCCCCATGGCCGGACCTCCACCGGAGCTACCTTGCCGTCGATCCCCTCTTCGCCGGTAAGCTCCTGTCGCCGTCGAGCCCTTATCTCCGCCCCTCCTCCATCCAATCCGACCACCCCAACAGCTTCCCCTCATCCTGCTGCAACTACCAGGCCCGAGCTTGGTCACCCTCCTCACCGCGAAGCCTCTCGCCGACGAGCTCCTCTCCGCCGCCGCCTCGGTCGCCGTGGGAACGTCACCTCCGGTCACCCCCTCTTCCTCCCAAGTCCACCCATGGATGCGCCGTGAGCCCCTAGTGCCCGTAGGCCAGCCCTTCTCCACCCCCCGTCACCCCCCTCGCCGGAATTTGGCCGGCGACATCCCTGCTCTTCTTCCCCGATGAGCCAAGGGCATATGTGTGAAGATTTCAAAAGTTCTAAGGGTCTTCCTGCAAGATTTCAGAACCCCCCAATTCAAAAGCTGTGAACTTCAAAAATGTGTAGAAAATTGTAGAAAATTTAGAAAAGTGCCAAATCAGTTTTGTTTGAATCCTTAAATTATATTTGACTACTTTTATATAGTAAGTTTGAGCTGTATGTGTGTAATTTTTGATGTAAATTAAATACTAGGAAATGAGTGTTTTATTTGTATCTCATGTTATATGCATGTATTGTGGCTGAATTTTGGAACCTAGGTTGTATGTTCCATGTGTAGCTCTGTGTAAAAATCTCGAGTTCTTTACTACTCACTTACTTAGAAATTCGAGTACCTTTGTTGTATATTGATAGAAATTACATAATTTAATTCTAGATGCATTCCTTCATGTTTAAAGCTGAAAATTTTACCTTAGCTTTGCTTCAGCATGCTTAATCCAAGATAAAACTTTGAGAGTCAGAATCTATCACACCCTAAAATATTTAATTTTAGGATGTGACTATCTTTTACAATATGTTCATCTATCAATAGGATTTTTCGGAGAGTTTTAAAGATTTTTCTGGCAATTATTCTATTTATCCAAGAGCTAGATCCATTTTTTTTACTTGGAAAGCTCTAAAATTCTTTTTTATGAGTCCAAATATTTTATTTGGAATCCTCGTGACCCAAATTACCTCCCGAGTTTTCTCGGAAAATTTTGGGATTCTTCCGAATATATTTTTCCGGGTTTAAAATATTTATCTGGACTTTTCTGGATTTATTTTAAACTTGAAAATGTGTTCTGGAAAATATTTCTATTTTGATTCTCATCGTAGTCGGACCGAGCTGTATCATGTTGTACATCCCTTTTAACCTTATCCTCTCTGAATCATTAAGAAGTTCCGTCGAGCTCCCGATCCTCTAACCGTTTCCCCCGATCAAGTCATGTTTGAAAACGACGTCTCATGGCTCGTCTTCGGTATTTTTCCGATGATGTTCGATCGCCGTCAGCCCCAATGACTCGGCTTGATCCCTTCCTTCTCTTTTCCGCGCTCCTGAATAACTCGTTCACATTCAACCCGCTCTGTCAGCTCGTTTTCGTGTTCAGCCCTCACCCGATCCTATTTCGGCCCATAATCGAACTCGCTTGGCTGTTCTCATTCCATCTTTCCGTTACCTCTTCTATCCTCTCTTTTTGCTCGCTAAATTGTGGGAACCGCTGGTCAGCCCAATCTCGTCTACCGTGAGCAATCCAGACTCAAGAACGAGTCCCAGCCCGATGCGCCGCCGCGTCCTTATCCTCGTTCGAGTCGGAGCCCAGCACGATATCTCCAGACCCATTTAAACGCGTCTTGCACCACCTGTTCCCCAATAGCCGGCCCTAATTTTCTCCCCTGCGTCGGCTTCTGCGTCCCTATAAATCGTGCTCGCGTAACCCTAGTCTTGCATCTTTCTGCCTCGCGTTTTCCTCCTCGCTTTCCTGCACAGCCGCCGCCGTGCCCTGCAGCACGTCTTCCTCCTCACGTTCCTGCATCGCCCAGGCCGTCCCCCTGCTGCATCGCATCCCCCTGCCGTGCGCCGCCATCGCATCCTCTCCCTCCTGCGCATCCGCGAGCAGGTGCTGCCGCCGGCCACCAGGAGCGTCGTCGCCCTTCTGTGCATCTCCTGCCGCAGCACTGCCACCCCCTGCCGGCCTCCGCGTCGCCCTGCCCAGGCCCCTCCTGATCTTCTTCTCCAGGTGCCCTGCGCCCAGCCCTTTTTTCCTTCCCCTGTGCCCAGACGTGGGAGCCGCAACAGCCGTGCACAGAACGCCGCCGCCCTGACCTGCGCGCGCCTTGCACTCCCCCTGTACCGCCCCGCACTCCCCCTGTACCGCCCCCTCTTCTAGCACCACCCCTACCCAGCCCTGCATGTCCAGAACCACCAGGAACAGGAGCAGACGGTCAGGAACAGAAACAGACCCGCCCTTCATCTTCCTCCGCGAAATTCGATCTCTACGATGCATCCCCGGGGTAAGTTAGGTATGGAACGGAATCCCCTCGTCGTCCTCTTTCATTTGCCCCGCTTCCCGCGAGCTCTCGTGCCCTAAATCGCCGGCAATCTGAGCTACAGTACCCGCCGCCACCATTGCTGCCTGATTTGAAGCTTTTATGATTTAGTCCCTGGAAGAAATCTGTAATTACCGTGTAATTGCTGTGTCTAGCGAAAATTGCAGAAAACCCCTAGATCTTTTCCATCTTTTCAATCCAGCCCCACCATGGAATTTTTCAGATCTAACCCTAATCTTTTCGTGTTTTGCAAGCACTATTTTCTGTGTCTTGCAATCCTTTTCTGCTAACCCCTAAAGTCTATAGTTAATTGCGTGTAGGTCCTCGCAGCCCTGTTTTATGCGTAGTTTTCGCGTTTTAGATCCGTTTCGATCCGTTCTTTTTGCGTTAGTCTTCTAAAACCCTAAGCTATCATTTAGTAGCGTTGTTGTGCCATAATTCCTATTTTTAAAATTAAATATCAATTTAATTTGAATAATATCCTCTCATCTAGTTTCCGAAATAAAATCCAATTAAGTCTTTTCTCCGGTTTTCATAAGTAATGTTAACTCAATTAATATGAACTTAAATTTGTTTGTAATTTAATTTATTTAGTTCAACTCGAGTCATAAAGTTATGCGTTTAGATGTTCTCACAAGTTTTCTTTTCTAATTAATTATTTAATTAGTGTAATTTGTACATAGAGAATTGTATATAAAATTTGACTAAGTTCTACTTCGTCTTTAAAAATGCAAATATAATATGAGTTAATTATAATTAGGGATATTCTCTTTTGAATATCTTTTACATTGGTTTTCTAAATTAAAATAAATGAAAGCCTATAGTTCTTTATTTCTTTCTAATATAAATCTCCCGATAGCTGTATCTTTTCAACCCTAGCTCCGTTTTCCGCGTTTCTTGCGCTCTCGTGATCGTAGCATCGAGCCTTATCCTTTAGTTCGCTCTTTTAAAGCTTTCCTTTTGTTTGTTGTATCTGTTCTTAGTCGTTCTTGTTTGTTTGCTTGCTTGTATGTTTTAGGCCCGTTGCTTGTGTGACGTTAGAAGGAGCGTGATCCAAGAGCTTTGAAGATTTAGAGTTTCAAGAACAAGAGTTGAAGACTCTGAGCAGCTATTCTCTAAAAGAAAGGCAAGTGTTTCCTTGATCATGCTTTTGTCCTAATAATCACAATAAATGCAATATTTTCTTTATATGCATGCATGTGTCCTAATTTTGATGGATCCTAATTAAGGATATGCCTAGTCTTTATGATCATTCCTTGTCAACCTGGGTTTTATCTTTATTGTTGGGTAGCTATTGCTTAGTTGCTTCAACTGGTTATGGTTTGGGAATAATATATAATCATGATGACAACAATGATGATGTTTCACCTGTTTTATCCATGTTCATGCTCTTTGTGTGGTTAATCACAAGATTATATGTTTTAATCGGAACATGGAGAACCACCCAGGAAAACAGTGCAACCACAATACTATATGGCTCTGGTCTTGGCTAATTAATTAGAAACTCTAGCTTGTGATGATCTTACCGAAAGGGCAAGAGGGGAGTGCGTTGATGGGGTATAGCCCGGTCCTCTTGAGGCATATTGATATATGTGGTCCTTGGCTAAGGCATTTCCTCATTAGGGAGGGTTATGACCACTGCGGCCTGAAACCTTAGCGGATTATCATAAGTTGGGGAATCTTTGTAAAGGCCTCGTAGTGAATCCCTTGCCACTCACCTCGGAAGTGTTTAAGAGGCTAGCTACCTCGGGCAAATCGGGAGACACGAATTGTGGCTAAAGTGTACAGCCTCTGCAGAGTGAAAACTGATATATCAGCCGTGCTCACGGTTAAGAGCGGCTTGGACCCTCACATGATAATTGAACTTGAAGATGAATTAAATTGTGGACCATGGCTATGGTTATGGTTATTGTGGACCATGTTTATGGTTGTGGTTATGCTTATGCTGTATCTCTTCTATTTCTTTTAATGTGGGTTTTGGTATGAACTTATACCTTAATAATCAGGTGCTAATAAAATTTGACCAACTAAAATTGCTTATCGCAGTAAGCCATTCAGCCTTTCCTTGCTTTTGGCCTTCATGTCATATAATTCCCAACACTTGCTGAGTACCAACCATAAGTGTACTCACGCTTGTTATATTTGCTGCTCAGAGGAGAAAGTGATGTGAAGTCTTTTGAAGATGATGCTGAGTTCTAGGCCTGCGCAACCCCCGGTCGATTGCCTGTGAAGTTTGGAGTCTACGTTTCCAGGATAAGCTGTATAACTCTGATAATCTTTATAGTCTTTTAGTTCTCTTTTCGTGATACTGTTGCTGATTATTCACTGATGAAGTCACTATATGTATGGAACTTGATCCTGGCATACATATAGTTATGCATTCGGTTTTGTCTTTTAAAACCGGGTGTGACAGAATCCAAGTGTAACTCCAGTAGTGAATTTAAGTTTAGATTTAAAGAAAATTCATGAACAATAGCTCTAGTTCATAAAAAATTATGAAAATATTTTGAGGTGTTATTCTTAAGTAGTGTGTCATGTCCATAAACTTTCAACCCATAATCAAATGTAGAACAACTAGAATAAATAGAACTTGATGTAATAATGCTATATTCCTAATTAATCAAGTAAAGCCCATAATTAAATGGTAACCTAGGATTATTAAAGATAATTAGCTAGGTAAATAAATAAAGTTATTAAGTGTAATTATTTTAATTGTTTAAGATAACCAAACATGCTACCTCATGCAGTTAGTTGAATGGTTAGGGTTACCACCCATGTTACTTAATGTAACTAAGTAAATGGGTTAATACCCGATAAATGACTGCCCGGTAAAAGGAAAATTGTGTTGTTTGCTAGTATATAATGTTAAGTTCGTTGGATTGCAACTTTATTGTGAAGTAGAATAACAGTCTATGCATTTTCTAAACTGCATCATTACATCACATGTAGACTCAACGCTTCTCACCGACGGCGATTACCAGATTCTTCCGAAACCCGAAGTAGAAGTCTCAGAAGACATTGGGAACATCACTGAAGATTTAACTGAAGCTCCGAACCAGAGTTCGGAAGAATTTGTTAACGTCTCTGACCCCAGCCCCGCCAGTGAAGGCAAGCCCGGACATAAACTCGCTACTTTATTTGCACTGCAATCTACATTTATATATATACTAGTGCATTAGGTTCATAGGGATTGTTTGGAAACCCTAGTTGCATATCCCTAGGAACCGATGTACTGAATACTTGAACCTAAGTCCGACTAGTGCTATGCTAATAGGACCGGTAGAAGTCGGGTGATTTCCTGTCACTCGCGCGATATAGGAATTGATTACTTACAATACTGCAATCACTATAAGGATGACGGATGGGGTTACGTGCAGTATCATGGAAAGGAATAATACCCCGTCTGTGTTGATGAATTTGGTTAAGGTCGCAGTGTGTGGTAGTGGCAGTTAAGCGTTTGAAAGTACTAACCACATGCCGTGAAATATGGTAAGCGGTAAGCCTAGTAACCAATCGGCCCGGCAAGTGGACTCGTCTCCCACCACTCGACCTTTATTTTATGTTTACATGCACCGACTGTGGGAATACGTGTTGCAGGGCAACCAGGAATATGGTCATGTAGTCGCGCTACGGACATACGTCCTGCACATTGGATGTGCGTATGGTCCTGCAGTCGCTTGTGGTGGCATTGTTCCACGACCCAGAATGAAAGGCAAACGGTTGCTTCGGAACGACCTATCGGTGTTCCAAGCGTGTGAGTTAGGTTTACCTTGCAAGGATTAAAAATTTGATTCAGAATCGTCCGTTTCTCGCGGAGATTGAGACTGCTTAATTCTTCTGCCACATAGAGTAACAAGAGAAATCCTATGATGAGTAATACTGATGTATGCTTGAGTAGTTATAGGTGCTTACCTAGAATGATTAAAAGAACTAGAAACTAAAAGCTAAAATAAGAAATTAAGGATCTACTCTTTGTTGCTTTTCAGCAAAAGCTAAACCCAGAACCTTTGTGAAGCCTTCATAGTCTAGTTATGGGCTAAATATACCCTAATTCCGGGTAACCTTGCTGAGTATTAGAGTACTCAGTCTTGTAATATGATTTTATTTCAGGTAATGTCTCTGAAGACCCTACTCTTCCCATACCTTGGCCATATGCTTTGCGTGATGGTTGGTTCGTGGAGTGGGACCCGTCCCCGGCCAACACTGACCATAACGAGTGATGTCATGCCATGGCTTAGCATGATGTCCATACTGGCGACGTGTATAGTTATCGTACTTTGAATTCCGCTGCTGTGAACTTGAATTTTTAAACAGGTTTGTAATAACTTCTAGCAGACCAGAACTTATGCTATTCTATAAACTCATGTAATATAAGTGCTTGTGATGTAAAATATGATGGTGATTATATCTCTGGACTCGCCTTCGTGCGAGGTACCTTGTTGGATCCTGCTTTCGGTGGTTTATCAAGACGTTACCCGACAGGCCAAGGGGTTACACCATTTGAAGTATGATTGGAGCCCTTGAGAGAGAGGACTTGCGTACTTGAGTCGGTGTAATTCAGGTTGGTTCTGCCACACCAGTGGGTGATGGAGATGCTAATTGTGCACTAGATCGGGGATGGGAGGTGGTGTGGGCGGCTGTCGACGGCGAGCAGAAGCTACGGAGGAGGTCCGGTGAGGCACGGTGGTCGGGAAAAGAATTGGCCATGGGAATGTGGGTGCGGGAACATAAGAAGTGTATTGGGAGCTCCAGGAGGTGCTTCGAATTGAAGAGAGGGCACAATGAGTGAAAGCTGGCGCTGGTGGCCGGCGGCAAGCGTGGCGGTCGCGGGCGGAGCTCGGACAGAGGCAGGGGCAGCGTGGCGCGTGCGGGAGAAGACAGCGGGGAGAACTAGAGCGGCGGTCCACCGGGGAGTGACGCGTGGGGACTGCCAGAAGCAGGAGGTGGCGCCGGTCGGGCTGCAGCGACGGCGAGCAGTGGCGGAAGGCAGTTCTGGTGGATGGCAGTGCGGCGCGGCAAGGCGGGGAGAGGCCAGCGCGAGGCCGGGAAGGCGGCGGCGAGGTGCAGGAGTAGCACGTGATGCACAGAGGGGCAGCGCGGAGCAGTTAAAGCTCGGCACATGGCTGGCTAAGGCGGCGAGGGCGTCGGGCAGAGCGAAGACGGAGCAAAGCAGGGAAGGGGGCTGAAGGTAGACGAAGGGACTGATCTACTATTTTCCAAAAGTGCAGGGGCTCCTCTGTAAAGACTAGATAACTTTCAAATTATAGCTCAAATGAAAATGTGCCCACAAGCAAAAGTGTAGAGTTCAACAAGATCTACAACTTTGCTTTAAGGTTCAGTTGCAAAAGAGCTAAAGATTTGAAGCTAACATAAAACTTGGCAAAACTTTAAACTTTAAGTAAATCCTATGTAGAATTCTACACTACACTTGCATCCTATGGGTAGTTTTATCTCTATTTGGGGTTGAAAGTAAGTTGTTGACTTTTCACACAACAAACTTTATACGTTTTGATTTTTACTTCCCATTCTCACCCATTTAACACTAAAAGACCTAAATTTTACAAAATTACACAAATGCCCTTTTCCCTTTGCATTCAAATATTGGCACACCTATACAAAATAAAACATACATACTTGTCTACTAACATTTAGTGTGTTTTAATTCTAAGCACCTGAATGTCACACCGAGGGCGGGGGCGGCATGCCAGCTCACCTGTCAACATCTTGAGAGCTGGATCATTTGTCCCAGACTTGTTTTCCTTGGCTGGCTCAGCACTTGAAACGTCTCTTTCAGCTTCAGCACTTGACAATGCAGAAGTTTCCTCAGGTACTGACAACCGGATGATGGTCGCCGCATCCGGCATGTCAATCAACGTCGCAACATCTGACTTTTTCTCTAACTTCGGGGCTGGACTAGCTGAGGCATGACTGAGATCATCCAAGCTTAGAATAGAGGATTTCCTAAGCACAATGGATAAACTGTTAGATACATTATTAATTATGAGTTCACGAAATCTGCAAGAGAAAAGTACTCAAGTACTCACAATGATGATTTTTTCACATTTAGTTTCTTCACTCTAAGTGCTGGAATGGCACTCGAAGTACTCGGGGCGGCGGGTTTGCTAGCCAAGGCTGAAGTTTGCCTCGGTGAGACACCCGATGCATCACTAGCAACATCTAATGATGGCCCCGCTACAGCAAAGGGCACACTCTGCCTTGTTGAAGCATCATCGCTAGCAGTTTTGTCTTCTACCCCGTGCTTCAAACACTTGGGGCCAGAAGCATCGACACTAGAGGAAAAAGATAGAAGGGGAGAGTGTTCAAAAACCAGCTATGAATTCAAGAACTTATTTGTAATGGTTTGGAAACACTTACCTCGATGGTTCATCATCATCGATACAGATGACAGTTGCCTTGAGCTTCTAAGCAAAGACCCTTGATTTCTAGGGGTGGTCGGGCAGGAGTTCAACACCAGTCAAGTCTGTACTTTTCTGGGAAGTAGTCTGCCAGAGAAATATCATCATTATTATTATCACCTTCTTCATCGGTCAATGGATCATAGGAAGGATGGTTGATTCGGAGCTGCTTATACGCACTAGGCTTCAAATGGTTAGGGCGGTCAATCTCTGGTAGTGGAGGGGAACTCTGGTACTAGTCTGTGTGTCCCTACAAGGTCAACAACAAACATCAGATACAACATTTGCAAATGTCAAAAGTACTCAGGCAAATAAGTAGCATACCGGTTTGGCTAGTTCGAAGCACTAAATAGCTCCAGAGCATAAGGTACAGAGTGTACATCCATCAGTACACATTTCACTCGATTCAGTGCTTCTCCCGGTTGCAGTTCCTCTGCAGACATCCGGGAGGGATCTCTAGGTCCGAGGTAATCAAAACCAGATTGACACCTCTTTTGCATAGGTTGAACTCGGCGCTCAAACAATGAGTACATTATTGAAGCACCAGTGACCCTCATCAATTTCAACGCTTGGATTACATTGAGTAGTTCTTCGACTTGTTCCATCTCGAAAGCAGGGGGCTTCTGATTCCATTCCGGCTGTGGCTTTGGTACTCCTCCAGTTCTCTCAGCCAGGGAGGGTTTATGGTTTCCAATATAAAACCATAAGTTCTTCCAACCCAAATGACTAGTAGGGAACTTGTACTTGATGTACTTTTCAACCGCTTTCAGCTTTAGTTGGAATCCGCTCCTCCGATTACACTTTGGTGCTCAAGATTAGGTTAGGGTTTCAAGCAGAAAAGGAATCGAAACAGGGCAAAATGGGGTTCGATCCCTAGAAAAGCTTCACACAGATGAACAAAAATAGCTACATGAGCTATGGAGTTTGGATTCAGATGATGGATTTGGATTCCATAGAAATAGAGAAGGTCATGAAGGAAATTGGAAGCAGGGAGGACCAATCCCCTTTTGACAAAATGCAGAAAAAGAATGATTTCATCAACTTTTCCTTGAGGAAATAGATGACGGAAAGAAGGACGCCCTTGAATAACATCTTGACCCTGAAGAAGACCCTCGGCAACAAGGTTTAAGAGGTCGTTCCTGGAACACTTATAGTAATTCCAATCGCTGGTCGCAGACTTGATTTCTTCTTCCCTCTTGTTCTTGTTTCCCTTGCTAGCGACTTTCCTATTTCCCATCCTTGATATCACGAGTGTCTTCACTTGCTTATGCTCGGGGGCTTTGTTGACATTTCTTAGTGTCATCACCAGGATTTTTAGTCCCGGGCAACATCGCCAGAAATGCTCGTTGGTACTTTAACAACTGCGAATAAATCTGCAAGCGCACGGATACCATCATAGATTTCACCTGAGAGTATTCCAAGGGTTATCGAATCCAAGGTAACGTGTGTGTGCACTAACTTCTACTTAGTTGCCCAAGGACACACCAAGATAAGTGGTGAGGATGGAGAGGATTCCTGAGGTAGTACTAGAGATGAGTTAAAAATCGATCTCTCAGGTAGAATACTCGCTTCGGGCATCGGCTTACCCCTCACATAGTCAGAAGACTCTGGCCAATGGCTCTACGCTATATCCAAACATGGAGGATTACGAAGGACCAACAGGGCTGTCACCACCAGCGGCCTACCTCTACAAACTGTGGAATATAAGGCAAATGAAGGTAATCCTTAGCTTAGACACCATGTCTACGCTACTGGTTACTACCATAGTCTGGCTACGTCTAATATCCCGTAGCAAACTATGGCACTCTATATAAATATAGAGCGACGAACCCGCGAGTAAGAGAACTAAACTCACTCAAGAATAAGTACTATGCAAGCCAGGAATCACAAATACTAACTTACTTTACTCAGAAGGAAACTCAGCACTCCTCCGAGCTGCTCCCTCTCTCTCTCCTTATTCTAAGCACTAGCCTAAGCAGCGCTTCGCCTTGGAGTTGAGCACTATATCTTCAAGTGAAGGTGTTGATCCAAATGGTGGTGGTGTGTGAATGAGGGGGAGAGGGTCTCCTTTTATAGTCTCCAAGGGTGTTTCCCGCCATCCCTCCATATTGAAACCTTAGCCACGGTCTTGAGGAAGAGTAGGGGGCACTCCATGTCAAAGTGTATCGGGACTGGAACCCATCTGGGTTCTGCCGACCCCTGGGTTCGACCAAACCTAGGTGGAGCTCCCCTAGCTCCGCCTTCCTCTGGCTGATTGCCATGTGGGCCCTGGTGTTGATCTTTAGTGATCAGTTCCTTGGCGCGCCCGTTTGGTCTGTCAGGTGGGTCCTTCTTGTAAGTGTGACACAGGATGAGATCTTCTATGTACTTCTTCTGCATCCTCTGCATGTTTTCCTCTTATTTCAGACTTGTGTCCCCAAAATGGCTTAGTCGACAATACATCTGTGGAGCTATGTTAGTGATACAACTATGTGAGTAAATAAGGGCATTCTTCTTTATTCCTGAGTATAATTGACGGTCGGATTTTGCACTTAAGGACCGTCAACAACACCCCACACTTAGCCCTTTGCTCGTCCTCGAGTAAAGGTTGCAGGAATAAGGTGGATGCAACTCCTCGGATGTAACCTGCATACAAGTTATTCCAAGCTTTTCTAGGACCTGTGAACCTTTCAAGTGTCTACCAAACTTATCTTTTTGATTGAAATTTGGAATGTTGCAGACTTCAGGACCCTTAGCTTCCCTTGCTTAGAAATTTGGGTTTTGTTTACTTTTCAAAATCATGTATAGCCTAGCTCCTCAAATTGTTCTCTCAGATCTCTCTTTTTGTTTGAATTTTTCATCAAGGCAAAGTGGTGCCTTCTTTTTCACCAACCTCTAATTAGGCTTATGTGGAGCTCAGGGTAGGAGTAAATTGAAGCCATACTTGTTTCTCATGTTTTGCTATGTCAACGACTAGATCCAAAGGAGAAGCAAATCACAAACCTTGATCAAGATGTGCAGGTGTATGGATATTTTTGGTCGATGGTGTATGAACTCCTTTTATGAACATCTCTCTCCTATTTTTCTTTCTTTTTTCTTCTTTTTTTATCATGCTTTCTTGAACATGTCTTTTATTTCTTTTTTTCATAGCCCATGTCCTTCTTTTCATAAAGATAACTTTTGAGAGAGTGGCCGAGTAACATTATGGAGTTTTATTTTGTGGGCGGATGAATGAAGTGTTATCTTCTAATGTAGAAGCTTAGAAGATGGTTGAATGTGTACATGATCTTGATCATGGGAGTATGAAATGCATTTCACAAAGGGTCACAACAATTTTAGAAAGCTTAAAGAGAAAACAAGTTGCATAATAGAAGGTTTTTAAAATGATATCATATGGCCTTGGTTAGGAATTTTATTAACAACTGAGGAGCCATGCTATTGATTTTTTTTGATAAATTTTATAAAAGAAATCCCAAGTACTTTGCAAGGAAAAGCTAGGTTCCATTCATCCAACCATATCGCAAAAGTCAATCATTAGATAGCATGGGTTCCCTATAAAGTTTTGGTTCACAAGTGCAAGGTGAAAGACAAGGAATAAAAAGTATGCATGTTTATCATGAAACACATGGAGTGCATATGGGGATTAGCAAGGTTCACTGAGATTAATTTTAGTGATTTTTGTAAAATTCATTTAAAACTCAAGAAATTAGGAAGTTAGAGGGTTGTGTTGCACAAACCATCATTGAAGAGGAATAAGAGGAAACTGAGGGGAGTCAGAGGTGGTTTGATCGAACCAGAGGTTCGGCCATCCCTCTCTTGATCTCATCTATCCTGTTCTTTAGTGTGCTGGACCGTTCGATGTTGTGCAACATGTTGAGAGAGGATCTCGAATGAGTTTGTACCAGGTAAGCTTGAGAGATCTCCCCCACACTTATTTCCGTACCTGTTTTATTCAACAAAACAAATAGAGGGTGGAAACAAAAACTCTACCAGTTTGAATACCGGGAAGTTCAAATGTTTCTTCACTCAAGGCACATGGAGTGAGTGTGGCGCCCCAGTTTCTTTTTATTATTGTTTTAGTTATTTTTTTATATTTTTTATCATGGCAAACTAGGCATCATTGGTAACTTAGCAGGGTGGAAACATGAGGTGAGGATACACGAAGTGTGTGGGTACTTACCTGACCGGTCTTCCCAATCATTGAATAAAAATGCAAGAGTTAAGTTTTGTATGCAAGGAGCAAAGCTTCGCCTTTCTTCTGCTAGGTTCCTTGTGCATCTGTCTTCCCATGGGACCAAGGAGCATTGTATGAGTGTTGGAGTTACTGTACGCTACTTCTTGGTTGTTTATTTTATTCCCTGCAAAAGGTTAGTGGACAATAAATACTCGAAGGATGCTGAAGAAGTTGGAAAGGATTTCATTATTGCCTTGAGATTAGTTGTTCACATCCATGCTTAAGGAAAATCAAGTTCAAAGATTCAATTAGCATGGATCCCAAAATGCTTGCCAAGTTTTCGGTTCATCATCATTTTTTTCCGAGAGACTCTTTTATTTTGAAAAGTTCTTTTATTATTATTACTATTCAACCAATTTATCTATTCAGCAAGACTCAAGCATGGCTGGGATAAAAATTGCATGAACATAACAAAGGAGCATTTCGCAATATACTCACGGTGAACCTTGTAAGGTGATTTGTGCCTCCCTTGCATACGGTGCATTTTTTTTTGAAGTGTGTTTTGGGCCTTGGTTTATCTCCAATGGAAGTTGAACTTGATAACTTTCCCATCAATTTTGAAAGTTTTCCTACAGGGGTTAGTCCACAAAAAGATATGCATCAAGATTTTATGAAAGTAATAACTCCAAAGTTCTTTAACCAATGTTCAACACCATATCAAATTTGATTAAATAAGGCTATTTAACCTAAGCACCATGCTTAATTTAAAAAGCCTATCAATATACCGAACGAATACATCCAAACCAGAGCATACGAATGTAAACCAAGGAAGCAAGATTTTGTATGATCAAGCTCTATTTAAATGCAGATAATTATGAGTAAGAGATTGGTGAATCTTACCTTCGCATCCTGGAATGTACTTACCGCCTGCAGATAGGGTGTATGTCTTGAAATTACCGCAGCAGTGGCGTGCTCACATATGGTGGTCTTTGATCCGTGTGAAGCTTGTTGGCTCTCTTCTCACTATTTCCTTCTTCTTTTTTTCATCTTTCTTTCTCTCTTTTTTATTTTTTCTCTTATTCTTTTTCTTTCATCTCTCTATTTTTATTTTCTTTATTTTATTTCATAAGCAAGCCAGAGCTGACACCTTTAAACTAGGATGTGTAACGCTCACCGACTTCCCCCACACTTGGACGGTTGTGTGTCAGGACACCAAGAGTCAAGTGTGTGGTGTCGGTGTCTCCTTCAGAGTGTGTTCCATGACCTAAGAGGACCAATTGTTCAGTTGATGCAGCTCCCATGTTTCTCGGGCATCATATGTCCACTGCTCTTCTTAATCTTAATCTGAAATGGTTAGGACCAAGAATACCCAAAGGTGCATACTATCTTTAAAACATATTCTTGCTTTTATTGTTTGGGAGAAAGCTTTTTTTATAAATATATTTATTTATTTATCTTTTTAAGATAATCCGGGCTATCTCCCGGTAGTGCTTTGTTTATGGTCACAAGCTCGACCATGGGGGATTTCTCCTGCAGCTATCAATGGCGATGTAGTTCCCGGCTTCACCACCATTTGTTGATTTATCGTCATTCAAGCTGCAAGATTAGTGCACAAATACAACTACAAGCCCTGCATAGATATTATGATAAGCAAAATCAAATACAACCACCCAAAAGGGCGTCTATGATGGGTAAGTCTAAGATGATCGCACGACTCGTAGTGCCTTGGCACAACGAAAGATAGAACTCGGAGATATCTAGGATGAGCATGATCCTTGTGATGAATCAGAACGGAACTTCATACTCATGGAGTGAGTGGCTGGATCTCCGGATAGAAAAACTCAAGAATGTTCATGGCCCCATAGTGAAAGAGGATTTGTAATTCTAGGGGCCAAAAGAATGATTCCGAGTTCGGGTCACGATTATGAAGGACCAACAGGGCTATCATCACCTGCGGCCTACCTCTAAAAATCATGGGATATAAGGCAAACGAAGGTAATTCTTAGCTTGTACACCATGTCTACACTACTGGTTACTACCATAGTCTAACTACGTCTAATATCCCATAGCAAACTATGGCACTCTGAATAAATATAGAGCGATGAACCCGCAAGTAAGAGAATTGATCTCACTCAAGTGTAAGTACTATGCAAGACAAAAATCACAAATACTAACTTACTTTACTCAGAAAGAAGCCAGCATTCGTAGAGGTACATAACCAGAGCAGAGTGCTAAGGAACTCAGCACTCCTCTAAGCTACTCCCTCTCTCTCTATCTCTCTCTCCTCCCCCTCCCTATTCTAAGCACTAGCCTAAGCAGCGCTTCGCCTTGGAGTTGAGCACCGCATCTTCAAGTGAAGGTGTTGATGTCACACCCGGTTTAAGAGGGACAACCGAATGCATCTCATATGTGCGCCAGGATCAAGTTCCACGCTTATGATAGACGTCACAAGTGATTACAGCATCAATGCCATAATGAAATAGAGTATAATAATACTTTATTACATGACTGACAGTCTTAATCTTAAATGAATAAATAAATGTTGATAAATAGCAGCGGACTTCAACTTCACAGGCAGTTGACTGGGAGACATACGCCTGGAAATAGCCAATATCTTCAGGAAACTCCGGACCATTATCTTGTTCTGAGCAGCATTGGTTTTAATAAAGCAAGCGTGAGTACTCTTATGGTTGGTACTCAGCAAGTGGAGTAAATTATATGATATGCAAGGCTATAATCAAGGAAAAGCTGACATGGTTTGACTGCGGTAGGCATTTTTAGTGGGTCAAGTTTTAATTAGGCAAGCATTAGCTAAATGTAAGTTTATACCAACCCTTAAAAAAATATAAACTATCTAAGGGGAAACAATCCACAACACAGAGATAAATAAACAGAACCAGCGATTTAGATCATCTTTAAGTTTAATTATCATGTGAGGGTCCAAGCCGCTCTTAACCGTGAGCACGGCTGATATATCAGTTTTCACTCTGCAGAGGTTGTACACTTTACCCACAACTCGTGTTTCCCTTGATGCCCGGGTTTGTAAGGCCCTTAAACACTTCTAAGGTGAGTGGCAGGGATTCACAACGAGGCCTTTACAAAGATTCCCTAACTTGCATTGGTCCGCTAAGGTTTCAGGCCGCAGTGGTCATAACCCTCCCTAATGAGGAAGATGCCTTACCCAGGATCATATCTACAATATTCCAAAAATAAATAAAACATTACCATGATATCCAGGTTATCCAACCAAAAACTATGTAGGAGCATTTAGCGTAACTACAACATGAATATAAATACCCAGGTTTAATCAAGGAAGTTCAACTGAAACTAGGCATGTCCTTAACTTGGGATCCATCATATTCTAGACACATGCATGCATATAAAGTAAAAGTGTGATTGTAATGTTAATAGGTCTGAAACATGATCAAGGACCACTTGCCTTGGGCAAAGAACTGCTGCTGCTCAGGAACGTCTTCAAAGCTTTGCTCCTACGGAACCTCGAACTACGCACCTTCTATCGTATCACACAAGTATATACAAGCAAACAAATAAAATAAATAAGAAATAGTACACCAAACAATATATGCAGAGCAAAATAATATTTTAAAATCATTGTATAAGTTGCAAGGATCGTGTGAGCGCAAGAATCAATGAAATCGGAGTTAAAACGGAGAAGTTAGGGCTAAACAGGGTTCCAGGGGCTTATCTGCGAAAGATTTGAACTAGAAGGGCCTAAAACAAAGAAACCAGGGGCTAGATCGTAATTAAACCCTAGATAGAGGGGTTAGATTGCAAAACTGACAGGTCTAGGATGGCGGGTTCTATTTTGGAAAACTACAGGGGCCTAAACAGAAGAAAAAGGACTAAAACGCGAATACTTTTGAACTCTAGTGGGCTGCGGGTTGATTCTGGAAAAACATAAGGGCTAGACAGCAAAAGTGGCACGGTTGACCGGTACCGGATTGGTTTGACCCACGGGTAGATCGGATCTGGGCCGTTGGAGCTAGATCCAACGGTCGGGCGACACGGGGCGGCGCGGGTACGGCGGCGGGGACGGCGGTGAGCGGCGGCGCTTCGCCGGAATTTCACGATTTCGCGCTTCCGGCCACGGGTTGGCCTCGGGTTTGGGCGGGGAGGTAGAGCATAGCGTGGGGTTGGGAGGGGCTAGGGCGGCAGTGGGCGGCGGCCGGCAGCGAGGGGCGGCACGGCGCGTCGGTGTTTGTCGTGCGGGAGCGGGAACGCAGGGTGAGAGAGGAAAAAAAATGGCCGGCGGCTTCCTTACACGCGGTGGAGCTCTGGCGGCAGTTGAGCGATGGTGGGCGGCAGCGGAACGGTGGCGCGGTGGCGGGCCGAAGCTCGAGCGGCAATGGCGGCTCGGGTGCTAGGGTTTTGAGCGGGGGCGGTGGCTGCGGCGTGGGGGACGAGGAGTGGGGGTGCGGTGGCTTAAATTGGAGCGGCCATGGGCGCCTGTTCGTGCGGCCCGTGGCCCCGCGCGATGCGGCGGCACGCAACGGCCGAACTCGAACTCGAGTTCAAGTTGGGTGCTGGGAAGGGGACGACAAGCCTGACAGGCGGGCCCCGCCTGTCAGCGCTGAGGGTGAGGGAGGAGAAGAGGGAGGCGCGGGCAGTCTGGGCCAGGACGGGGGAATGGGCCGCGCGCCCGTGAGGGAAAGAAAGAATAGAGGAAAAAGGGCCACGGCTGGCTGGGCCGTGGGAGCTGGCGGGCTGCGCGCGGGCAAGAGAAAAGGAGGGAGAGGAAAGAGGCCGTGGGCCGGGCTGTAGGGGGAGGAAGAGAAGGGAAGGAAGGAAGAGGAAGGTGGTCCGGATGGGCTGGGCCCAAGGAAGAAAAGAGAGATGGGGAGAGAGGGAAAATAAAGCAATTGCTTTTAAATTTGAAAATGAAATTTGAATTCAAAAGAAAGACAAGCAAAATTTCAATGCAAACAGCATGAGATGCACAAACATATGGTTTTCCGTATATTTATTTTTATACTTAAGGAAAATTGTTTATCAAAATCCTATGACCCTTTAAACCTAACATTTTGTTAGTTTTTGTAATTTGCAAAATTTAGGGTGTTACAAACCTACCCCCCTTAAAAGGAATCTCGTCCTCGAGATTCAGCTAGGCTAGCAAAGAGCTGGGGAAATTCTGCCTATAACTCGTCTTCTCGTTCCCAAGTAGCCTCATCCTCTGCATGATGACTCCACTGAACCTTACACATCCGAATGCTCTTACTCCGGGTGATTCTTTCCAATGTGTCCAAGATTTTGACCGGGTACTCCGTATAAGTCAAATCTTCCTGCACGTTCAGCTCCTCTAGTGGTAACTGCTCCTCGGGTACCCTCAAACATTTCTTCAACTGAGAGATATGAAACACGTTGTGCACATCTGACAACCGTGCAGATAACTCTAGTTGGTAGGCCACCTCGCCTTTCCACTCTAGGATCTTGAACGGACCAATGTAACGAGGCGACAGCTTCCCTTTGACCTTGAGCCTGCGCAAACCTCTGATGGGTGACACCTTCAGATACACGTAGTCCCCTTCCTCAAAGGTCAACTCTCATCGTCGAGTATCTACATAGCTTTTCTACCTCGACTGAGTCACCTTCAGGTTCTGACGAACAACCTGTACCTATCTTTCAGCCTCTTTAATGATCTCAGGCCCGAACAGCTGACTTTCACCTGTCTCACTCCAGTACAACGGAGTCCTGCACTTCCTGCCATACAGCGCCTCAAACGGTGCCATCTTTAGACTGGCCTGATAATTGTTGTTATAACGGCAAACTCTTATCCCAACTGCCTCCATGTTTCAATGCACAAGCTCTGAGCATATCCTCTAACACCTGGTTCGTCCTTTCTGTCTTCCCATCAGTCTGCGGATGATAAGTGGAGCTGAAATTCAGCTTCGTGACCATTGACTCATGCAACTTTTGCCAAAACTGAGACGTAAACTGAGTGCTATCTTCTTGGGTACCCCATGCAAACACACGATCCGGGAGATGTACAACTCCGCTAATCATGCTCCAGTGTAGGTAGTCTTTACTGGTATAAAGTGAGCCACCTTGGTCAGTCGATCCACTATAACCCATATAGAATCGTAACCATCTCGGGTACGTGGCAATCCCACAATGAAATCCATACCGATTTCTTCCCACTTCCATTCTGGCACCTTCAATGGTTGTAACAAACCGGCTGGTCTCTGATGTTCTGCCTTGACCCTCTGACACACATCAGAAAGCGCCACGTGAGCTGCAACATCACGTTTCATACCAGACCACCAATATTTCACCTTCAAATCCTGATACATCTTGGTACTGCCAGGATGGATCGAGTAAGCCGAGTCATGAGCTTCCTGCAAAATTTTCTCTCGGAGATGATCCACATCGGGCACACATATCCTCTTCCTGAACCATACTATTCCATGTTCATCTTCGGTAAAGTCTGGTGCCCTACCTGCTTCTATCATCTCCCTTATCTCCTGTACTTTAGGATCCTCCAGCTGACCCTTTCGTATATCTTGCTCGAGGGTCAGCTCTACTTCTATAGTGATTCCTTCCGTATATGCGACAAACCCCAGATTGAGCCGTTCAAACTCTTCGCACAATTCCCGAGGCATCTGACTAACCATGATCGCATTCACATGACTCTTGCGACTCAAGGCATCAGCAACCACATTTGCCCTCCCTGGGTGATAGTGTATCTTCAGATCATAATCCTTGATGAGCTCTAACCATCTTCGTTGTCTCAAGTTGAGGTCATTCTGAGTGAGAATATACTTCAGGCTCTTATGATCGGTGTATATCTGGCATTTGTGACCCAGCAAATAATGCCTCCATATCTTCAGAGCATGTATCACTGCTGCTAGCTCCAAGTCATGTGTAGGATAATTCTGCTCATGTTTTCTCAACTGACGGGATGCATATGCAATCACATGTCCCTCTTGCATCAACACACAGCCAAGACCTTGCTTAGAAGCATCACAATAGATATCAGGCATAGCCAACACTGGTGCGGTCGTCAGCCTTTTTCTCAACTCATCAAAACTGTTTTGGCATGCCTCTGACCATTAAAACTTCTTGTCTTTCTCTAGTAGTGAAGTAAGAGGTTTCACTATCGTAGAGAAGCCTTCTATAAATCTCCGATAATATCCCGCAAGTCCTAAGAAACTCCGGATTTCCGACACAATCGTAGGTGGCTTCCAATTCAGCACATCCCTAACTTTCCCTGGGTCTACTGCAATACCTCCCTTGGTGATAGCATGGCCAAGGAACGAGACCTCCTCCAACCAGAATTAACACTTGCTGAGCTTCGCATACAACTGATTATCCCTGAGTTTCTGCAAAACAAGTCTCAAATGCTCCTCATGTTCCTCCTCATTCCTGGAGTACACCAGAATATCATCAATGAATACCACCACAAACTTATCAAGATATTCTATGAACACCTTATTCATTCGATACATGAAGTAAGCTGGAGCATTAGTCAATCCAAACGACATGACTGTGTACTCATATAGCCCATATCTAGTAGTGAAACCTGTCTTGGCAATATCCGAAGGTCGTATCCTCAGCTGGTGATACCCTGACCTCAAATCAATCTTGGAGAATACCTTGGCTCCCTTTAACTGGTCAAACAAGTCTTCTATACGAGGCAACGGATACTTATTCTTGATGGTAACCTCATTCAAGGCTTTATAATCGACACACATCCTCTGCGCACCATCTTTCTTTTCAACGAAGATCACAGGTGCTCCCCAAGGTGAAGAACTAGGACGAATGTACCCCTTATGTAGCAATTCTTTCAGTTGTTTCTTAAGTTCCTCTAATTCACCAACTGACATTCTATATGGCCTCTTGGCAATAGGTGCAGTACCAGGTAAAAGATCTATAATAAATTCAATGTCGCATTCAGGTGGCTTACCTGGCAAATCATCAGGGAAGACATCTGGGTACTCGCAGACAACTCTGATATCCTTCATCAAATTTGCCTTCAACTGATTCGCTGCACAATCTGCTGTCGACGGAAGTGTTGCAGCAAACTCAAACCTTCACCTTCCTGGCTAGTGAGAACCACTGATCACTTGGAACAATGAATCACTGCATCATATTTTGTCAACCATCCCATTCCGAGAATAATATCAATACCACTTGATGGCAAGACTATCGGGTTTGCACAGAATTCCTTGCCCATGATTTGTATTTTTACCCCGAGACATCGATACACAGCCCTCATATTTCCCCCAGATGAATTTACTAACATGGAACTAGGCATGGTGCATAGGGGAATGGAGTACTTAGCAACGTACTCAGCAGAGATGAATGTATGCGATGCTCCAGAATCGAATAAAACTAATGCAGGAGCTGAGTTGACAAGAAACATACCGAACACAACGTCCTGAGCTTCCTGTGCGGTTTCCGCGGCGACATGGTTCACACGCCTGCGAATGAAGTTCTGCTGACCCTTGTTACTCTACAGCGTCTGGTTGTTGTTTCTGGGCTACTGCTGCTGCGGGGTCTGCCTCTGGCTGCTGTTGTTGAACTGGCCTCGCTTGTTCTGGCCATTTCCCCTAGGACAATGATTGGCATAGTGTCCCGCTTCACCACATCTGAAGCATGTATTGCCTCCGGCGGGAGCAGTGGCATTGTTTCTCATCGGTGTGCTCGTAGGGGTACCCGGGCGATTCTGCTGAAAGTTGGAGCGCTGCACTGACTGACTTGCGTGCTGAGCTTGCGGTTGCTGTTGACCCTATTGGTTGAAACGCTGGTACTGACTTTGCCCAAAGTTGACATTTTGTCCTCCTGGCCGGAAGGGTGTTCCTTGCGGGTCGTTGAAGCGAGGACGTGCATTGCTGTTGGACTGCGTCGATGACTCATACTTTCTCTTCTGCTCACCCATCTCCTTGCGAGCATGCTCCACCATGATGGCTTTGTCCACCATCTTCTGGAAACTGTCAAAAGTGTGCACCATTAATTGATACTTGATAGGACCAATCAGACCCTCCCTGAAGTGATCCAGCTTCTCCTCATCATCTGCGACATCTGCAGGGGCGTAATGAGACAGTTGGATGAACTTGTCCTGATACTCGCTCATGGACATTGTCCCTTGTTTTAATGCAAGGAACTCTTGTTTCTTGAGCTTCATCAGGCCCTTGGGTATGTGCTGCTCACTGAACTTGCTTCTAAACTCCTGCCAGTTGATGGTGTCGGGGTTGTCATGAGCTGTTGTGTAAGCATCCCACCAATCTGCGGTGGTACCTTCCAGTCTGCCTGAGGCGTAAAGGACCTTCTCCCTGTCGGTGCACTGGGTGAGGTTGAGCATCTTCTCCACTGTCTTGATCCAGTCATCAGCTTGAAGTGGATCCGGTGAGTGAGAGAATGTGGGAGGCTTGTGACTCATGAACTCCCTGTGTCTGTCCCTTGCTAGTGGTGGTGGAGGTGGTGGAGCTTGGTTCATCTGAGCCTGCATGTTGGCGATGGTGTTCGCCATATTGGACAGCAGTTGAGTCTGGGCGGCGAGAAACTGCTCCATCCCTGCGGGTGGCGCCTGGTGTGGTTGGCTTGGTTGCGGATCGGGGTTGGTGTTGTTGCGCGCCCTCCGTCGCGGCGCTGCAGGCTGATCAACTCCTGACCTGGACCTAGTGTTCACCATCTGATTGGGTTAGAAAAAAGGAGACTCATGAATTCAATCACGGAAAGAGGATAGGAACAAGGGTAAGGTAAAGATAGTAAAGAAATATACATCCCCAAAATTTTTACTAAACTATATATTTGCATTAATAGCTTGATATGATTGTGGTCATCACTCCACAACCTATCGCAATCATTACAAAGATCCAAATCACACCATTGTCACAAAACCAAGCACACCTTCACATTAATCTAATTTAACACACTATTAAGATCGTTCGTACTAGCGATTACAAAAGACTCTTAGAAACTCCTATCTAGAAAGAAAATGTACTCCTATCTTAATGCCTAAATCTATTCTTTAACGATAGCTGGTGCGGTAGCTGGGCTCGCTGTGGCAGAACCGCCTGAATTATTCCGGCTCAAGTGCGCTAGTCATCGCTAAGTAGCTGATATTAACTCAACGCACTTCAAACAGAACAACCCATTGGTCTGTCGGGTCTCCGCCTGATACAAGCATGGTTCAACAGGATCGAAGCAGGTTTACCTCGCACGAAGGCGAGTTTACAACGCAACAGCTCACCAATTTATAATTTACAACATATTAAACGTTATTACAAACCGTTTCAAACTTTAAGTAAGTTTATACAAACATTATTTAAAGTAACAAGCTAAAAGCTTGCTCAGGTTCACAGCGGAAGGAAATATAAATGCGCGACTACACACGTCGCGAAGGTTGACACCGTGCTCAGCCCAAAAGCCTGGTGTCACTCGGGAGGGTCACTGGCGGCCGGGACGGATCCCACTCCACGGACCAGCCAAAAGGAACAGAAGTTGGCCATGCAGGATTATCAGTGGGGTTCTCGAAGGTCATACCTGAAAGATAGACTAGCAAGACTGAGTATACTAATACTCAGCAAGACTTACCCGCTTTGTGGTATACTTAGCCAGGTAACTAGACTCATGAAGGCGTTGTGGGTTTAATTTCAGCTGAAAAGCAACAAAGAGTATGGTCTACTTTCAAATTTATGCTTCAAATTCTAATTTGATTATTCATTCTAGGTAAGCACCTATACTAGGCAAGCAAGGTAGAGATTAGCATTCATCAGGATTATTCCATCAATAGTTACAGTTCTTACTCTATGTGGCAGAAGTAATAAGCAGTCTCAATCTCCGCGAGAGACGGATGATTCCGAATCAAATTTCAAAACCTTGCAAGGGTAAACCTAACTCACACGCTTGGAACATCCAAAGATCATTCCGAAGCAACCGTTTACCTTTCATTCTGGGTTGTGGAACAGGGCCACCACAAGCGACTGTAGGACCGTACGCACACCAATTGTGCAGGACATACGCCTGCAGTGCGACTATATGACTGTACTCCTGTCCGCAGTGTGGAACGTACTCCCGCACATCGGTGCGTGAGAAAAACCAAATTACAAGTGGTGGGAGGTATGTCCACTTGCCGGGCCGATCGGTTACTAGGCTTGCCGCTTTACCATATTTCGCGGCATGTGGCTAGTACTTTCAAACGCTTAGCCGCCACTACCACACACTGCGACCTTAACAACTTTTATCAAAATGGACAGGGTAAACTTCCAGGTCATGATACTGCACATGACCCTGTCCATTATCCTTATAGTGATTGCAGAATAGTAAACATGCAACTCCTATATCGCGCGAGTGACAGGAGATCACTCGACTTTTACCGGTCCTACTTAGCAGAGTGTCTATGTGATAAGGACTTGGGTACAATACATTGGGTTCCTAGGATTTATGCAACTAGGGTTTCATTTCAACTCCTAGACGTAATGCAAGATATATAATATTGTGGCAGAACCAACCTGAATTATACCGGCTCAAGTACGCGAGTCCACTCCAGAGGGCTCCAACGTGCTTCAAACGGTATAATCCCTTGGCCTGTCGGGTAACGTCCCGATAAACCACCGATACACAGGATCAATAAGGTTACCTCACACGAAGGTGAGTCCAGAGATACAGTCACCATCATATGTTACATTACAGGGAATTACATTACAAGAGTTCTAAAAGCAGTATGAAATTTTAAATCTAGAGAAAACATTACAACTGTAAAAGTTAAGGTTCTTAGCAGCGGAAAACATACGCGACGATTCCTAACACGTCGTCCAGACGGATGCCATGCTAAGCCCGAGCATGACATCATTCGATATCACCAGTGCTGGCCGACGGATCCCATTCCACGGACCAATCATCTGGAAGAGCACAGGGCCAAGGCAAGGGAAGAGTAGGGTCTTCACAGATATCACCTGAAAAACATACAACTAGCAAGGCTGAGTATACTAATACTCAGCAAGGCTTACCCGTCTCATGGTATACTTAGCCATGTAGCTAGACTTATGAAGGCTTTTAGCTTTGGGTAGAGTTTTCAGCTGAAAAGCAACAAAGAGTAGATCCTTACTTTCAACTTTTAGCTTTCAGGTTCTGGTGGATTAACCATTCTAGGTAAGCACCTATAACTACTCAAACATGGTGGAATTTTTAACCAAACATCATCTTTCATAATCACAAAGTTGCCCTTGTTACTCTATGTGGTAAAGGGGGTAAGCAGTCTCATTCATCGTGAGAGGCGGACGATTCCTGAATCGAGATTCAAAACCTTGCAAGGGTAAACCTAACACACACGCTTGGAACACCAAAGGGTCGTTCCGAAGCAACCGTTTGCCTTTCATTCCAACTCGTGGATCAGTGCCACCACAAGCGACTGCAGGTCATACGCACTTCCAAAGTGCAGGACGTACGTCTGTAGCGCGACTACAAAACCCGTACTCCTGGTTGCCCAGCAACACGTATGCCTACACGTCGAACTAAGTAACCAAAAGAAGCAAATACATGTGGTGGGGGGTATGTCCACTCCTTGGGCCGATCGGTTACTAGGCTTACCGCTTACTATATTTCACGGCATGTGGCTAGTACTTTCAAACGCTTAACCACCGCTACCACACACTGCGACCTTATCAATTTCATCAAAACAGACGTGGTATCATCTTGACCATGATACCTTATAAAACTCCCGTCCGTCATCCATATAATGATAACAGGAATGTAAACATCACAATTCCTATATCGCGCGAGTGACAGGAAATCACTCGACTTCTACCGGTCCTATCAGCATAGCAGCTAGTCGGACTCAAGTTCTAGTGTACAATACATTGGTTCCTGGAATTATGCAACTAAGGTTTTCAAACAACTCCTAGGAACTTAATGCATAGATTACATAAATAAATATAGTGTGCAGTGTAATAAAAATAGTAGGTTATGTCCGGGGCTTGCCTTTATTGGTGGTTCTGAAGTCAGTAAGTCAATATCTTCCGAACTTTGGTTCGGGGCTTCAGATAATCCCGCGACGAAGTTCTCGGGGTCTTCAGAATAACTTCCTTCTGGTTCCGGGATTAGTTGGTAATTTCCGTCGGCAAGAGTGGTCGAATCTATATGATATGCAAGATGGAGTTTAATGAATGCATACACCTTCATTTCAATTCACGATAAAGTTGCAATCCAAATAAAGGAACATTACATTTCAACAAACAACCTAACTACCCTGTACTGGGCAGTCATTTATCGAGTATTAATTAAGCTAACTAGTCTCATTAGGCAACAGGGGGGGTTACCCTAAACATCCATACTAACTTCATTAGGTAGCATGTTTGATTATCTAATTGGTTGGTGCATAGGTCTTGGTCTTAACCGATGAGGATGCATCCGGTTTAGCTGACTGATGTGCTTTGGTCGTGCCTAACAGAGGCGTGTCTACTGTGCGATCTTACTGATCCAAGGTTGTGTACTTTGGTCTGGGTAGCCGGTTGACAGGTGCACTAGTTTTCTAATCGATCGATGAAAACATCGATCACTTAAGCAGAGGGATGTTTCCTAAAGCAGCTGTGTCCTAACTAATTTGTGTGAGCATCGGCGTACTTAACTAATCGCGTGTGTATCAGCATAGCGGATCCATGCTTTAGCAAAACTAGTCGATCGGTGATTTGACCTTCTAGCCGATTTAGTGTATCGGCACATTCGCAGATTTAAACATCGGGTAGAATTAGTCGAGTGATGTATCGGCATAGCTAGTTGACTAATGCGAGTAACTAGCCGATGGTGTATTGATAGACTAGTCAAACTATGTATCCGTACAGTCTGTGTCTCAGCGTATTCAGCTGATTGGTGAATCAGCTGTGTAGCCGGTTTTCATCCTTAATGTTCTCCTATATCTATGAGGGCATATCAGCTGTGTAGCTGATTGTCCTACTCTGCACTGGCTGTGCCTAAATGAGATGTGCTTAAGTGTTATCCTAGGTAACTAGGTGTGGTTGCATCGGCTTGACTATGTCAGTACAACAATCAATTGTCATTCAGCCGATGGGGTTATCTAAGTTAGACCTATTTCAAGAATTAGGTGTAACAGAACACTAATATTAAACTAGGTTGGTGAGATCATAAGTGTGGAGTTAGACTAAGGAGGATGTGGTTGAGGGTATGTAACTGGTAAGCATATAGCCGATCTCTCAGCCGATAAATCGGCTGATAACAGTGTGTGGATAAGGATAAGAAAACTAAGAATTGACCGGCCATATTTGACCGCTATGGGAAACAACTGGAATCGGCTTAGATCAATGGGTAACCGAACTCTAAGATCGTGTGTGCATCTCCGATATGTCGACTATGTACAGATGATACTTATCTAAATCGGATGGCTAGTTTATCACGGTGCACATCGGCATAGCCGATTTGTGTTTTTAGCTAACTAGTCGTTTTGTGAACATCGGCACGCTAGCTGATCAGGGTATGTAACTATTCAATATTGGAAGTAACCGATTGTGCAACAACTACTCAACTCGTGTATCATGAAACTATCCAATTGTGCACTAGTAAACTAGTCGAGAATGTGAACATCGGCCGAGCTGTGCATCAACATATCAAGCCGATTTTCACTCTCAGTGTTCTACCGTAGAGCTCGTGCATATCGGCCGTGTAGCCAATTCCCTACTCTGTACTGGCTGGACTTAGCCAATAGATACGTTCTCTTTTTGGATGTACCTATCCGATTCTTGACTGGAGTGTTAACCTAAGTAATTAGTGTTCGATCAGCTCGATTATATCAGCAAAACAACCGATTGACGCATAGCTGATGCGATTGTCTAGATCGAGCCAGGTCGGTTAGGGCACTAACATCGGATCGGACCGATAGGGTGGTTAACATCGGGCCGAGGGGCTTTTGCCGGTAGGGAAGAAGTCAAGGGGCTTATGGCCGATAGGGTCACGCCTATCGAAAATCGGCTGAACTAGTAGCCGATTGCTAAGCCTAGTTACAAAGGTATATTAACTAAGTAATCGATACACGAGGTAGACTAGGACCTTTATATAGGAAGGGGCTCTAACAATATTGCAATCAAGACTGAAGTAAAGGCATGAGCATCCATATGAATAAAAGGTTAATCAATCATCACAAAAAGTCTGCCATAGGGGCAGCAAGTACATCAGACATGGTGCACAATTTATCTTTAGTCAATCTATGGCAAGGACTTTGGCTACCAATAGCTAATTAAGTTTAGCGTCACACAAATAGTAGGCTAAATATAAATCAAACATTTCATGTTCGAATTAGACCTCTCTTATGCTTTAAAGTTGCACAACAAGTCTAATTAAGATTTAAACAAGCAGCACAAGAAACACATTGCAATAACAAGCAAACATGACTAAATATAGCTTTAAGTGGATATGCTTAGCTATTTCTTCTATAAACAAATTGAATTGATTAACTTAAAAGAATTTAAGTTACAAAGCAAAATTAGGTTTGAAAATTCCACATCAATTCATACTTAATCTATAAAAATTGTATACCAAAAATCATGATCTACAAAGTTAACATATAGGAGCTATGAATATTACACTCTCTTATCTTGGATTTAACATAGATTCAAAACTATTTGGTTTCATATCAAACTCACTTAATAGAAGTTGTAGAGCTTAAAATCTAGTTTCTAACAAAACAGGTTTTGCAATTTTTGGAATTTCCTACTGTTTTCTATTGATTTTACAAGTTAACAGCGCTTCTCACATGAAATAACAAACATTCTTACATATAGGTCCCCACACAGCACTATTTCTGTGAGTCTATAACGTGCAGAAAACACCCTGACCTTGTCTCAATTGTTGCACGAAGTCCTTCCTGTGAGCTTGAAACGGGAAACAGAGGAGGCGCCGTGGGGGGGGTCGATTCCGGTGAGAGCAAGCCATGCCGGCAGTCGGGGGGGTCAAGCAGCTCACTGGAGACCCTTTTTGGGAGTCAATAGGCGAGGAAGAGGGCCAGAAGAAGGACATCGCCGATGGGGGCGGTTGTCAGGGGCGCGACTGCTCCGGCCGAGCCACACCACACGCCAGCGCGCTGCGCTTGTCACGGCCCACCCAGCGCTTGCCGAACCGCCACCGCTCCTGGGCCCGCGCCGAGCCAGCGCCGCTGCCGCCTGCCTCCCGCGAGCCCGTGCGCGTTCGCCTGGCCAGCGCCACGCCTGCGCGCCGCACTGCGGCGGCTGCCGCTCGCCCGCGCCTAGGCCGCTCTCCGCCTGGGCCCAGCTCGCCTGCGTCGCGCGTCCTGCCGCGCGCCAGCCTCCGCGCCTACGGCCCGCCTGCTCCTGTGCACTGCCGCTGTCTCGTGCGAGCGCACCTGGCCCGCCAGCCGTCCGCGCCTCCTGGGCCCGCTCGCCTGGCGCCTGCCGCAGCTAGTGCCGCCAGCCTCCGCTCGGGAGCGCGCGCCTGGAGCCACGCCCCGCTCCTGCCGTTGCCGCCTGCGCGCCTCCTGCGCCCCACACCGCGCCGGCCGAGCGCCTGGTGGAGGAGATGAAGAAAGGCAGGGGAGGAAGAAAAATAGAAATTGGATGGAGCTGCTGTGCCGCCGGTGTGGAAGGAGATAAAGGCGCCAGAGGAGAAGGAACTGAGGGGGTAGTGATGCGTGGATTTCTTTGCAGCAGGAGGTGGCAGGAACGGCGGTAAGCGGCGAGCTGCAGAACGTAGAAACAGAGGAACACCAGAGGAGGAAGAGAAAGGGAATTTCCCGAGGACTTGTTTGTAATTTTAGAAAATTGCAGGGACCTTTTGGTAAAGAAGAATTTAACCACTGTTCTAGAGCTCAAATAAAAACGTGACTAAAATGAAAGTTGTACAACTTTTTACGCTCTACAACTTTGTTTTAGGGTTTGAACTTCAAAACTCAAAATATGAGGTTTTATTTTAAGACTTGGACTAAACTTGAATTTTATAAAATTTGTGTCATTGTTAGTGTAAATTACATATAACCTTGGACCTGTTTGCAAGATGCTATTTAAGTCATGATTACTTACATTATTACCTTTTTACTTATAGTAATTTTGGAAAGTTACTTTTGTAAATCACCTATTTTGCATAAAAGGACTTGTTCTTTTATAAAATTACATAAATACCCTTATTTTCACCATTTTACCCAAAAATTTTTACACACTTCAACACACGCATTTCCAATGAAACTTTTGGATAAATATACATTTTTTTTACAAGACATAAAATAAGAAAAATATATTTCATTTATTTTGAAATTACCTCCGATTCAAATATATTTTACAGAAACATCCCTAGGTTTTTCTATAATTACAGAAATACCCATTTTTCTTGCACTTTAAATTTTCAAAAGTTTCACACTAACAAGCATACACTTCCCACTATCAAATTATAAGCCTAGCTTACAGACACATGAACTGTCACAGCCTCTCCCCCTAAAAAGAATCTCGTCCCGAGATTCGGGCGAAAGACTCTTAAGGGAAGAGAAGCAAATCACCCATCAAATGCGGCAGGAAACAAACACACCAGAGAAGTAAAAGTCGTTGGAGTATGATGAGATAAGTGTAACGAGAGCATGGATAGATCGTATACGGATGAGTTTAACAAGAGAAGAGAGGGAAAGGTGATCAAGTTCTCATAGAATTGAGATCACAATCATGAGGATGATAAATGTCGGTGACATTCTTTACAAAACTAATGGATAGCAATTGAGGATAGTACAAGAGATGGATAAATGATGGTTGAAACATTTCTGCTCAGAGTTTATTATCTGAATGATTTTGATGATATTGATTGCAAAACATGCCTATTTATACCAATGCAATCAAGGAATAATGATAAAATGCTCTAGCTCAGAGTGCAATGCTTGGTATATATAACCACGAACATGATGCACTGTTGAGATGCATGATTGCAATGATGATGCAATACGAGGATGGAGGATTCCATGCACGATCAAGATGGTGCGTAAGACACAATGCAATTATCATGATGCTGACCAAATGATGCATACCTTATGATGCAAGGATGATGATACTTGCAATGTATGCACATATGAAATGCATGAAGTATGATGAATACCCTCATGAGTTAATGATGCATATGACTCGCGTCTTACAACCGTTCTCTCGTAACTAACACCTGGGTAGGTCTATATCCTTAAGCGAGGATCAAAAGTTAGGACACTAGTAAGGTTGCACAAGGAGAGATTGCAGTGAAGTTACGTCACATATACCTAGTCGCCAGTGCGCTCCTAATGGCTTAATCATATGGCTGCAGCACACATGAGGCCTTAGGTTCCGACACGGCAACATGGTCATGTGATTAAACACCACCACAAAAGAGGAATAGCAACCTTGTAGTGCCAACAACAACAAGATAGACTTAGGAAACCGAAGACAACCTAAAGCTGTTCTAAAAGCACACCCGTTAGTCAGTCTATGGATTTCCGATAACGATGCAACACCATGCACTAATCAAGATGGTATGTGTTATGATGCATAACTTCTGCCGGGAGGATTGTATTCAAAAAGTAATTATGGTCATACATCTTTTTAATTTATCCAAAATCATCTGAGCAAAAATTTGAAGGTGCAACCTTCAGATGTTGCAACTGGAATAGCCAACAAGATATGGTACAACATCAGGAGAGGATAGATAGATCACTAGATGATGGATTGAAGGATTTGATGATAGTTATCAAGGTTTAACCATCAAAGAAGAAGTTCAATGCTTCTGCTAAAACAGATTCAAAGCAAGATCAAAGGTTGGATTTAGCTGTCAAGCTAGGATCAGTGATAGGATTCAAATATAACCCAATTCACTTGATTCACAAAAGACCTTCTCAATCCAAGTTAGCCTAGCAGATTACGTTGGCTCCTACCACACAAAGTCAAACAGGCATTCAGATACAATCACATATTTCAGTACAACAACGTAACAAACAAGACAATCAAGTCAATCCAAGATGTCAGGATGCATGCACGTTCTACACGTCCTCACAAATCAAAAACAACTGCCGAATATCTTCGGACTTACGTGGTCAGTTTCGGTGGTATAATATAAATACATCTCTCACTATTAACTAGTCGATAAGTCCTATCCGTCCTAGTTTCGGAATCGTGGTTAGTGTACCTGCAGAAAACCACAATGTATATATATATATCCAATGAACCTTTCATGCCAGCATGTCATGAAAGCGTCCCCAATCATTTCTATTCACTATAGAAATAGCATCTGTACAATTACCGCCGTACAGACAATGTTGACATACGTTATCGAGATAACGTATTCACGGGGGTACCGCAAAATGCGGGGGTATGAACAGCGATCGCCATACCCTGCGCCGAACCATTTACTCCCAATGTAGTCAACCTGAAGTTGGCACATTGGCAGCATCTCAAGTAGGCCACTGCTTGAGAAACAGCGTTCGGTTCGCATCACCGACGGGAAGGCCAAGCTCCCTCAGTTGGCTGAGGATCCTTACCTTCTTACCTCCGTTCCTAGGTGTCGTTACAGAATGTAAGGTTGGGTTGTGCATAAATTTAAGTTTTGACAGAAACGTAATGCTGGTAGTTAGAGTTATACATGCATATATTATAGCCACCTCTATTTCCCTTATAAGCATTACCCTAGGGCTTTACGTACTAAGCATAATCCTTAACGGATTCAACGTAGTTTTGTCAAATACTTTGTTGGTCAATCTTTTATACTGAAAGCATTTTTAAGGTAAAATGTATCTCCAGAGTAACCTTATAGCTCTGATACCAGCTGTGGCAGAACCAACCTGAATTATACCGGCTCAAGTACGCGAGTCCACTCCAGAGGGCTCCAACGTGCTTCAAACGGTATAATCCCTTGGCCTGTTGGGTAACGTCCCGATAAACCACCGATACACAGGATCAATAAGGTTACCTCACACGAAGGTGAATCCAGAGATACAGTCACCATCATATGTTACATTACAGGGAATTACATTACAAGAGTTTTAAAAGCAGTATGAAATTTTAAATCTAGAGAAAACATTACAACTGTAAAAGTTAAGGTTCTTAGCAGCGGAAAACATACGCGACGATTCCTAACACGTCGTCCAGACGGATGCCATGCTAAGCCCGAGCATGACATCATTCAATATCACCAGTGCTGGCTAGGGACGGATCCTATTCCACGGACCAATCATCTGGAAGAGCACAGGGCCAAGGCAAGGGAAGAGTAGGGTCTTCATAGATATCACCTGAAAAACATACAACTAGCAAGGCTGAGTATACTAATACTCAGCAAGGCTTACCTGTCTCATGGTATACTTAGCCATGTAGCTAGACTTATGAAGGCTTTTAGCTTTGGGTAGAGTTTTCAGCTGAAAAGCAACAAAGAGTAGATCCTTACTTTCAACTTTTAGCTTTCAGGTTCTAGTGGATTAACCATTCTAGGTAAGCACCTATAACTACTCAAACATGGTGGAATTTTTAACCAAACATCATCTTTCATAATCACAAAGTTGCTCTTGTTACTCTATGTGGTAAAGGGGGTAAGCAGTCTCATTCATCGTGAGAGGCGGACGATTCCTGAATCGAGATTCAAAACCTTGCAAGGGTAAACCTAACACACACGCTTGGAACACCAAAGGGTCGTTCCGAAGCAACCGTTTGCCTTTCATTCCGACTCGTGGATCAGTGCCACCACCAGCGACTGCAGGTCATACGCACTTCCAAAGTGCAGGACGTACGTCTGTAGCGCGACTACAAAACCCGTACTCCTGGTTGCCCAGCAACACGTATGCCTACACGTCGAACTAAGTAACCAAAAGAAGCAAATACATGTGGTGGGGGGTATGTCCACTCCTCGGGCCGATCGGTTACTAGGCTTACCGCTTACCTTATTTCACGGCATGTGGCTAGTACTTTCAAACGCTTAACCACCGCTACCACACACTGCGACCTTATCAAATTCATCAAAACAGACGGGGTATCATCTTGACCATGATACCTCATAAAACTCCCGTCCGTCATCCTTATAATGATAACAGGAATGTAAACATCACAATTCCTATATCGCGTGAGTGACAGGAAATCACTCGACTTCTACCGGTCCTATCAGCATAGCAGCTAGTCAGACTCAAGTTCTAGTGTACAATACATTGGTTCCTGGAATTATGCAACTAAGGTTTTCAAACAACTCCTAGGAACTTAATGCATAGATTACATAAATAAATGTAGTGTGCAGTGTAATAAAAATAGTAGGTTATGTCCGGGGCTTGCCTTTATTGGTGGGTCTGAAGTCAGTAAGTCAATATCTTTCGAACTTTGGTTCGGGGCTTCAGATAATCCCGCGACGAAGTTCTCGGGGTCTTCAGAATAACTTCCTTCTGGTTCCGGGATTAGTTGGTAATTTCCGTCGGCGAGAGTGGTCGAATCTATATGATATGCAAGATGGAGTTTAATGAATGCATACACCTTCATTTCAATTCACGATAAAGTTGCAATCCAAATAAAGGAACATTACATTTCAACAAACAACCTAACTACTCTGTACTGGGCAGTCATTTATCGAGTATTAATTAAACTAACTAGTCTCATTAGGCAACAGGGGGGTTACCCTAAACATCCATACTAACTTCATTAGGTAGCATGTTTGATTATCTAATTGGTTGGTGCATAGGTCTTGGTCTTAACCGATGAGGATGCATCCGGTTTAGCTGACTGATGTGCTTTGGTCGTGCCTAACAGAGGCGTGTCTACTGTGCGATCTTACTGATCCAAGGTTGTGTACTTTGGTCTGGGTAGCCGGTTGACAGTAGAACTGGTTTTCTAATTGATCGATGAAAACATCGATCACTTTAGCAGAGGGATGTTTCCTAAAGCAGCTGTGTCCTAACTAATTTGTGTGAGCATCGGCATACTTAACTAATCGCGTGTGTATCAGCATAGCGGATCCATGCTTTAGCAAAACTAGTCGATCGGTGATTTGACCTTCTAGCCGATTTAGTGTATCGGCACATTCGCCGATTTAAACATCGGGTAGAATTAGTCGAGTGATGTATCGGCATAGCTAGTTGACTAATGCGAGTAACTAGCCGATGGTGTATTGATAGACTAGTCGAACTATGTATCCGTACGGTCTGTGTCTCAGCGTATTCAGCTGATTGGTGAATCAGCTGTGTAGCCAGTTTTCATCCTTAATGTTCTCCTATGTCTATGAGGGCATATCAGCTGTGTAGCTGATTGTCCTACTCTGCACTGGCTGTGCCTAAATGAGATGTGCTTAAGTGTTATCCTAGGTAACTAGGTGTGGTTGCATCGGCTTGACTATATCAGTACAACAATCAATTGTCATTCAGCCGATGGGGTTATCTAAGTTAGACCTATTTCAAGAATTAGGTGTAACAGAACACTAATATTAAACTAGGTTGGTGAGATCATAAGTGTGGAGTTAGACTAAGGAGGATGTGGTTGAGGGTATGTAACTGGTAAGCATATAGCCGATCTCTCAGCCGATAAATCGGCTGATAACAGTGTGTGGATAAGGATAAGAAAACTAAGAATTGACCGGCCATATTTGACCGCTATGGGAAACAACTGGAATCGGCTTAGATCAATGGGTAACCGAACTCTAAGATTGTGTGTGCATCTCCGATATGTCAACTATGTACAGATGATACTTATCTAAATCGGATGGCTAGTTTATCACGGTGCACATCGGCATAGCCGATTTGTGTTTTTAGCTAACTAGTCGTTTTGTGAACATCGGCATGCTAGCTGATCAGGGTATGTAACTATTCAATATTGGAAGTAGCCGATTGTGCAACAACTACTCAACTCGTGTATCATGAAACTATCCAATTGTGCACTAGTAAACTAGTCAAGAATGTGAACATCGGCCGAGCTGTGCATCAACATATCAAGCCGATTTTCACTCTCAGTGTTCTACCGTAGAGCTCGTGCATATCGGCCGTGTAGCCAATTCCCTACTCTGTACTGGCTGGACTTAGCCAATAGATACGTTCTCTTTTTGGATGTACCTATCCGATTCTTGACTGGAGTGTTAACCTAAGTAATTAGTGTTCGATCAGCTCGATTATATCAGCAAAACAACCGATTGACGCATAGCTGATGCGATTGTCTAGATCGAGCCAGGTCGGTTAGGGCACTAACATCGGATCGGACCGATAGGGTGGTTAACATCGGGCCGAGGGGCTTTTGCCGGTAGGGAAGAAGTCAAGGGGCTTATGGCCGATAGGGTCATGCCTATCGAAAATCGGCTGAACTAGTAGCCGATTGCTAAGCCTAGTTACAAAGGTATATTAACTAAGTAATCGATACACGAGGTAGATTAGGACCTTTATATAGGAAGGGGCTCTAACAATATTGCAATCAAGACTGAAGTAAAGGCATGAGCATCCATATGAATAAAAGGTTAATCAATCATCACAAAAAGTCTGCCATAGGGGCAGCAAGTACATCAGACATGGTGCACAATTTATCTTTAGTCAATCTATGGCAAGGACTTTGGCTACCAATAGCTAATTAAGTTTAGCGTCACACAAATAGTAGGCTAAATATAAATCAAACATTTCATGTTCGAATTAGACCTCTCTTATGCTTTAAAGTTGCACAACAAGTCTAATTAAGATTTAAACAAGCGGCACAAGAAACACATTGCAATAACAAGCAAACATGACTAAATATAGCTTTAAGTGGATATGCTTAGCTATTTCTTCTATAAACAAATTGAATTGATTAACTTAAAAGAATTTAAGTTACAAAGCAAAATTAGGTTTGAAAATTCCACATCAATTCATACTTAATCTATAAAAATTGTATACCAAAAATCATGATCTACAAAGTTAACATATAGGAGCTATGAATATTACACTCTCTTATCTTGGATTTAACATAGATTCAAAACTATTTGGTTTCATATCAAACTCACTTAATAGAAGTTGTAGAGCTTAAAATCTAGTTTCTAACAAAACAGGTTTTGCAATTTTTAGAATTTCCTACTGTTTTCTATTGATTTTACAAGTTAACAGCGCTTCTCACATGAAATAACAAACATTCTTACATATAGGTCCCCACAGAGCACTATTTCTGTGAGTCTATAACGTGCAGAAAACACCCTGACCTTGTCTCAATTGTTGCACGAAGTCCTTCCTGTGAGCTTGAAACGGGAAACAGAGGAGGCGCCGTGGGGGGGGGGGGTCGATTCCGGTGAGAGCAAGCCATGCCGGCAGTCGGGGGGGTCAAGTAGCTCACTGGGGACCCTTTTTGGGGGTCAATAGGCGAGGAAGAGGGCCAGAAGAAGGACATCGCCGATGGGGGCGGTTGTCAGGGGCGCGACTGCTCCGGCCGAGCCACACCACACGCCAGCGCGCTGCGCTTGCCGCGGCCCACCCAGCGCTTGCCGAACCGCCACCGCTCCTGGGCCCGCGCCGAGCCAGCGCCGCTGCCGCCTGCCTCCCGCGAGCCCGCGCGCGTTCGCCTGGCCAGCGCCACGCCTGCGCGCCGCACTGCGGCGGCTGCCGCTCGTCCGCGCCTAGGCCGCTCTCCGCCTGGGCCCAGCTCGCCTGCGTCGCGCGTCCTGCCGCGTGCCCGCCTCCGCGCCTACGGCCCGCCTGCTCCTGCGCGCTGCCGCTATCTCGTGCGAGCGCACCTGGCCCGCCAGCCGTCCGCGCCTCCTGGGCCCGCTCGCCTGGCGCCTGCCGCTGCTAGTGCCGCTAGCCTCCGCTCGGGAGCGCGCGCCTGGAGCCACGCCCCGCTCCTACCGTTGCCGCCTGCGCGCCTCCTGTGCCCCACACCGCACCGGCCGAGCGCCTGGTGGAGGAGACGAAGAAAGGCAGGGGAGGAAGAAAAATAGAAATTGGATGGAGCTGCTGTGCCGCCGGTGTGGAAGGAGATAAAGGCGCCAGAGGAGAAGGAATTGAGGGGGTAGTAACGCGTGGATTTCTTTGCAGCAGGAGGTGGCAGGAACGGCGGTAAGCGGCGAGCTGCAGAACGTAGAAACAGAGGAACACCAGAGGAGGAAGAGAAAGGGAATTTCCCGAGGACTTGTTTGTAATTTTAGAAAATTGCAGGGACCTTTTGGTAAAGAAGAATTTAACCACTGTTCTAGAGCTCAAATAAAAACATGACTAAAATGAAAGTTGTACAACTTTTTAAGCTCTACAACTTTGTTTTAGGGTTTGAACTTCAAAACTCAAAATATGAGGTTTTATTTTAAGACTTGGACTAAACTTGAATTTTATAAAATCTGTGTCATTGTTAGTGTAAATTACATATAACCTTGGACCTGTTTGCAAGATGCTATTTAAGTCATGATTACTTACATTATTACCTTTTTACTTATAGTAATTTTGGAAAGTTACTTTTGTAAATCACCTATTTTGCATAAAAGGACTTGTTCTTTTATAAAATTACATAAATACCCTTATTTTCACCATTTTACCCAAAAATTTTTACACACTTCAACACACGCATTTCCAATGAAACTTTTGGATAAATATACATTTTTTTACAAGACATAAAATAAGAAAAATATATTTCATTTATTTTGAAATTACCTCCGATTCAAATATATTTTACAGAAACATCCCTAGGTTTTTCTATAATTACAGAAATACCCATTTTTCTTGCACTTTAAATTTTCAAAAGTTTCACACTAACAAGCATACACTTCCCACTATCAAATTATAAGCCTAACTTACAGACACATGAACTGTCACAAATATATAAGTAAAATGGTAATAAATTGAAATACTGGGGTATGCATCGGGGCTTGCCTTCTTGAGTGGGGTTGGAGGCAGGAGTGTTAGAGATTTCCAAACTTTGGTTTGGAGCTTCAGTTAGAGTCTCGGCGATGTTTGTTGGGTCTTCAGAAAACCCATCGTCGAGCGTCGTCGATTCTACATGGTATGCAAGGATTTAAATGAGATGGTGCTTGAATTAAGGTTTTTATTTCACGATAAAGTTGCAATCCAATAAATTAGTGTACATAAACTCATAAAATAAGGGGGTTTAATCTCAAGTTACCATTTACACTTAAGTTTTGGTTATAGTACTGAAATTACTGATACAGAAAATAAAACATTTGAATTTGAATTCAAACTTCAAGTTTAAATTCAAATCCTAGGTAAATAGAACTATAAAGTCTTGAAAATTTAATTATGAACTAATTATCAACATATTAGATTATGGTAAAAAGATCTAAACAAATAAGCCTTAGGAACATGATTAACTAAATTCAAACCCTTTTAAATTTGATTTGCACAAGTTCAAAAGAACTTAAGCTACAGAGCAATACTAAGCTTGAAATTTTTTACATTGGCTTATCCATGACCTAAAGAAGCTACATACCAAAAATTACAAGGAAATAAGTTTATATGCACAGGTTATGCATAAGATACTCTTTTACTTTGAGTTTAAAATAGATTAAAATACATTTAGTTTCATACCAAACTCTATTAATAAAAGTTGTAGATCTTGATTTCTAGTTTCTAAAAAAACTGGTTTCACAATTTTTGGAATTTCCTACAATTTCCTATCGATTTTACAATCCGGCAGCTTGCTCACATGAAATAACAAGAAGTTTACACGGGGGTCCTCGGTTACTTGCACAGAGACCCCCAGAATAGAAAAAGAAATCACAAATACGCCCTTGTCAGCTCTCAACGGCGATCGAGGGCTCTGTCCATGGCGTTCTCGCCGGCGGCGAGGGTTTGGCCGGGGATGATCTGGTCCTACGTGACCTACGTGATCTACTGGGTTCACGGGTGGGTGATGTGCACCAAGACAAGCGACGGAGCATGGCCGGCGGCGATGGATCGCTGCGGCCGTGTCGGGGTGCTCGTGGTCCCGACGAGGGGCCGGCGAACATGGAGGGACAAGGCGCGCATGAGCACCGGGAGAGGGTGGGGATGCTATTCCCGTACTCAATTTGGTCGGAGATAGGGCGGAGGGTGGTGATCAATGGTGGGGTGGACGTCGGGTTCTTACCGGCGGTGATGGCGGCCGGTGTTCTGTGGGCTAGGGTGACGGAGGGCGGTGAAGGAGGGGCGGGATCGCTTCACGGGGATGATGTGGTGCTATTGGTGCCTTTGGTCGGGGTGGAGAGGCCCTGTACCGGCGGTTCGACGGAAAGCCGAGCAGCGGCGGAGGAAGGAGCTCGTCGGCGTCGTGGTCCAGCTATTCCAGTGGAGGAACTTCAAATTGGTTGGCTCGGTGAGCTTCGGTGGGTCGTAAGGGTGCTGTTTGTGCTTCGGATCGGGGGTGGGGAGCGGCGGTGGGGCCTGCCGACGGTGAGCAGAAGCCGCGGACGATGTCCGGTGAAGTGTGGTGGTCGGAGTAGGAGAATTTGAGCGGAAAAAGTGTATGCAATTGCAAGAGCAGGCACGCAAGAAGCTCCAGGAAGTGTTCAGAGTCTGGACTAAGACGGGGTCATGCGGAAGCCAGAGCTGGCAGCCGGTGGTGTGCATGGCAGCCACGGCGCGGTTCGGCCAGAGGTGGGGGTAGCGTGGCGCGCAAAGAAGAGGACAGCAGGGAGAGCTGCGGCGGCGGCCGGCTGGAGAGCAACACGTGGGGTCGCCAGGAAGCAGGAGGTGGCGCTGGGTTGCAGCGATGGCGAGCGGCGGTGAAGCGTGGCTCGGGCAGGCGGCAGGTGCGACGTGGAGAGGGCAGGGGTGGCCAGCGCGGGGTCGGGGAAGGCGGCGGCGGAGCAGGGAACGGCACATGGACGGGCGCAGAGCGGCGCTGGGGCAGCAGGGGTGGCGCACATGGCCGGCCAGTGCGGCGGCAGTAGCGCGCGCAGAGAAACAGAGGAGGAGGGGGAGAGGTATACGAAGGGGGACTGGATTGCAATTTCCAGAAAGGACAGGGACCTTACTGTAATGCTCAAATAACTTTCAAACCAGAGCTCAAATGAAGATGGGTCCAAAAGAAAAAATGTATGGTTTTTCAAAATGTACAACTTTGCTTTAAGGTTTATCCACAGAAGAGCTAAGGATTTGGAGTTAGTATAAAACTTAGCAAAGTTTCCAAACTTTATACAAATCCTATTTAAAAACTACACTACATATATATCCAATGTGTAGTTTCACCTATATTTACGATTTAAACACAAGTTTTTGACTTTTGCCAAAACTACCTTTATGTATTTGAATTCCTCTTCCCATTCTTATCTATTTAACACTAAGGACCTTTATTAGTTTATAATTATATAAAACCAACCATTTTTCTTAGCATTTAAATTTTTAAACATACTTTCACCACATTTTGCACACATCATCATACTAAGATTTAAGATGTGATCATACTAATTACCTGAGTGTCACAGCCTTCCCCTCTAAAAAGAATCTCGTCCCGAGATTCCGGAACAGAATGAATTTGGATGATCAAGTTCGGTGGTTGGCTTGAAAGAAGTCTCGAAAATTATGCTCAAGATAAGATTTGGTTTCCCATGTTGCTTCTTCTTCCGTGTGATGGTTCCACTGAATCTTAAACATTCTAATGGTTTCTCTTCTAGTGCTCCTCTCTTTGGTGTCTAGCACTCTAAGTGGATGTTCTGTATAGGTCAGATCAGGTTCGATTTCGATGGCTTGGGAATCGATGATCTCGGTAGGAACTTTGACGCATTTCCTAAGTTGAGACACATGGAAGATGTTATGGATGGCTGCTAATTGAAGAGGAAGTTGAAGTCGGTAAGCTACGGGTCCACAGATTTCGAGAATTTCAAAGGGTCCGATGTATCGAGGAGCAAGTTTCCCTTTTACGCCGAACCTTTGAATACCTCGAGTAGGAGATACTTGAAGATATACAAAGTCTCTGACTTGAAACTGTAATGGTCTTCTTTGTATATCAGCGTAGCTTTTCTGCCGAGCTTGGGCTATCTTTAGATTGTTTTGAATAGTCTTTACCTTTTCCTCTGCTTCAGTGACAAGGTCCGGTCCAAAGATTTTACGCTCACCGGTTTGTGACCAATCCAAAGGAGTTCGACATCGGCGACCATATAATGCTTCGAACGGGGCCATCTTGAGACTAGTTTCATAGCTGCTATTATAAGAAAATTCTGCCAGTGACAAGCATTTGTCCCAATTTTTGCCATATTGAAGGACACAGGCTCTAAGCATGTCTTCCAAAATCTGATTTATCCTTTCGGTTTGTCCGTCTGTCTGAAGGTGATATACGGAGCTTCGAATTAACTTAGCTCCAAGAGCATGTTGAAGTTGCTCCCAGAACCGAGCAATAAACTGTGCTCCACGATCGGAAATGATCGTCTTCGGTATTCCATGAAGACGAATGATTTGATCTAGGTAGATCTCGGCATACTTTTTGGCATTATACGTGGTATGCACGGGAAGGAAATGTGCAGTCTTGGTCAATCGATCAACGATTACCCAAATGGAATCATGCCTCAGAGAAGTGTTCGGTAAGCCAACAATAAAGTCCATACTGATATCCTCCCATTTCCAAGAGGGAATAGGTAGAGGTTGAAGAATACCAGTAGTTTTTAGATGACCGGATTTGATTCTTTGGCAGATATCACATTCTAAGACATACTTGGCAATTTCTCGTTTCATACGAGTCCACCAGAAGTTTTGTTTTAGATCCTGGTACATCTTCGTACTGCCAGGGTGTATAGAGAATTTGGATAGGTGGGCTTCATCCAATATCTGTTTACGGAGCTTATGATCCTTAGGTACAACGATACATTCGTTGAACCATAAAACTCCCTCTGAATCTATTCGGAAGCACTTATACTTCCCTTCTCCTTGTGTTATCTTCTGCTTAATGATTCTGGCTCCTTTATTGCGCTGTTGAGCTAGAACAATACTATCCCTAAGCGTGGCTTCAACTGCGAGATGGTTCATGTCACCTTGGGGAATGATTTCTAGATTAAGCTTTCTCATCTCCCAACAAAGAGTCTCATTGAAAACTTCTATAGATAAACAAGAGCAATGTGCCTTGCGACTGAGTGCATCCTCAACGACATTGGCCCTGCCTGGATGATAGTGCACTTCCAAATCATAGTCTTTGCTAAGCTCTAGCCAGCGTCTTTGCCTCATATTTAGGTCTGCTTGTGTGAAAATGTACTTGAGGCTTTTGTGGTCAGTATAAATATGACATTTTGTACCCATCAAATGATGTCTCCAGATCTTCAGGGCATGAATGATAGCTGCGAGTTCAAGATCAATGAGTAGGGTAGTTCTGCTCATGAACCCTGAGTGCTCGTGATGCATATGCAATTACTCGGTTGTCCTGCATAAGCACACAACCAAGTCCAGTTCCTGAAGCATCACAATAGATGTCGAAGGGTTTTAACACATCTGGTTGAGCTAAAATTGGAGCAGTGGTAAGATGGTCTCTGAGAGTGTGAAATGCATCCTCGCATTTTTTATTCCAAGAGAATTTAACACCTTTCTTTAGTAGTTCGGTCATAGGTTTAGCTATTCTGGAAAAGTCAGGAATGAAGCAACGATAATAGCCAGCTAGACCAAGAAAACTACAGATCTGATGGACTGATGTTGGAGGTTTCCAATCCATCACTTCTTGTACTTTATTGGGATCAATGGATGTACCGTCACCGGAGATAGTATGGCCCAGAAATTTCACAGTATCTAACCAGAATTCACACTTGGAGAATTTGGCGTACAAATGGTGGTATCTTAATCGCTAAAGAATAATATGAAAATGTTTTGCATGATCTTCTGGATTTTTAGAGTAGATCAGAATGTCATCAATGAAGACCACAACAAATTTGTCAAGTTCTTGCATGAAGACGGAATTCATGAGATACATGAAATATGCTGGAGCATTGGTAAGACCAAACGACATGACTAGATATTCATATAGACCATATCGAGTGGAGAAGGCCGTTTTTGGAATGTCACTTGGCCGGATCTTAATTTGATGAAAACCGGAACGAAGATCAATTTTGGAGAATACTTTAGATCTGGCTAACTGATCGAAGAGAATATCAATGCGGGGTAGGGGATATTTATTTTTGATAGTCACTGCATTGAGAGGACGATAATTGTAACGCCCGCGTTTTTATCTTATTTAAATTGCGTTACCAATCCCTCGCTTAAAAATCTTTTAAACCTTTTCCGCCGCTTGAGCTCCCGAAGCCCACCTCCTGATTTTCCCGTTGTTCCGACATCGCGCAGTCTCTTCCTTTTTTTCCGCAGAGCCGCCGTCCCTTTTCCTTTTCCACTAGCCCCACCGTCCCGTTACATCACCATCGTGTTGCGCTCGGCCGCGTGCGCCTGCCCGGCCGCGATCGTCGGCGCCGCGCGCGTGTACTATCTTTTCTTTTCTCATATTTTGTTCAAATCCATTTTATTTCTCTCTTAAAACTTTTTTTCCCAGACTCTTTTTTTTTGCGCTGGCTTCCTCTTTCTTTTTCTCCCCTGTGCTGCCTGCTCGAGCTGTAGCCTGCTCCTTGCGCGCACGCGCGGGCCAGCGCATGACCCGCCGCTGCCCCTGTTGCTGGCCGTGCACGCGCGCTCGCATCACGCCGTTCGCGTCATGCCACGGCCGCCGTGGCCGCTGCCACTCGCTATGCCGCTGCGTGCCTGCTGCCCGTGCACGCCAAGCCGGCGTGCAGCCCACTGCTGTGCTGGCCTGTCTCCGTCCCGTCCCCTCGCCCTCGCAGCTCGTGCTTTGTCCCCGAGCATCTCGGCCGCCATTAATGGCGAGGCTCCTGTACTGCCTGTGACCCCCCCATGCCGGCCATCTCCCCTTTTCCTCTCGGCCTATAAATCAGAACCCAAGCCGCCCCTCACTCTGCCCACACCACCCCAACACCTCTCCTCCTCTACCTCATGCTGCAGCTCGCCGCCGCTGCTCACCATTGCCGCCTACCACCCATCACCGTGGACAGCCATCCGTAGACCGTCTCCGCACGAGGTGAGGGCCGGAATCGGACCCCCTCGGCCTCCTCTCTATTTTTCCCCCTCCCCGGGTGTTGCCATGCGCCAGGGGGCCGGCGCCCATGGCCTGGCCGCCCCCTCCTACCGTGCCCCTCCCCCTCCTGTTCTGTCTCGAGGAAGAAGAAAGGCAGACTTGTGCAAAACCCCCTCCACTTTTCCTCCTTATGCAGTCCGCAGCCCCCCATTTCATGCGACATTATGTTCTGAATCGATTCCAAACTCCACCACGCATCAAATATTCTCTCCAAGTCTCAAGATCCACATCCAACAAATATAATAGTCTCCTCTACTTTTTAATCGAAGCTCTCTATTTTCCTTTTTTTAGCTCATCGGCGAACTTTATTTTTATTGTGTGATTGTTTGTGTGTTGTAGCCGACGGTGTGACCGAGGAGGAGCAGGACCGCGAGCCGGAGCCCGAAGAACCGTACCTCGAGGAGGAGCTTCCGGAAGGCTTTGAGGACGGCAAGTCCAATCCCATCCTTTGATGCATATTTATCCCATTTTTATAAACGCAACCTATTGGCCTATTTTATAAAATGCATTATTTTATTGCAAGACATGGTTGGATAGCCACCCCTTGATTGCTATGACTATTCCTTGATGACCTAGGTTAATATCTATATAGGATTTGCTCTGTTGGACGTTAACTACTACTAGAGATGCTTATTACCTTTTATTCCCTTTATTATATTTTAATCATGACCACAAAGCGATTTACCAAAAATAAGGGTGTGAGTGTTTTAAAAGATAAAATGGGATTTCGGGAAAATAAAAGAAAGATATAACCTGATGAGATGGACTGCGTTTTCTGTGTGAAATGCCACTAGTGAGCTTGTACCTTTGTGGTTGAGCATGGTTGGGAGATGTCCGTCTTGTCAATGTAAGGATGAACTGAGGTGTCATCTTGCCTAACCCACTTATCGTACAACCACTCGACCGTTGTGTGGGCAACAGCTTAGCATAAACCCCACTAGTTGTTCTGCTAGCCAAAAAGGAGAGCGGGTGAGCAACGGGAGATCATGGAGAAGGAATACGATCTGTGTGAGTTATGTCCCTGTTATGACCTTGTTGATAGGTCATTAACCCCATGGTTGCTTCCGTGTTGGCTAGTTAGATTCAGCTAGGGTGGGTAATGGCTTTGTTAGGATCCTTAGCGACATTAAGGTGTTCTGCGGGCTAGGGCAACGGAGGGCGGTGAAGGAGGGGCGGGATCGCTTCAGGGGGATGATGTGGTGCTGTTGGTGTCTTTGGTCGGGGTGGAGAGGCCCTGTACCGGCGGTTCGACGGAAAGCCAAGCGGCGGCGGAGGAAGGAGCTCGTCGGCATCGTGGTCCAGCAATTCAAGTGGAGGAACTTGAAATTGGTTGGCTCGGTGAGCTTCGGTGGGTCGTAAGGGTGCTGTTTGTGCTTCGGATAGGGGGTGGGGAGCGGCGGTGGGGGCTGCCGACGGTGAGCCGAAGCTGCGGATGATGTCCGGTGAAGTGTGGTGGTTGGAGTAGGAGAATTTGAGCGGAAATAGTGTATGCAATTGCAAGAGCAGGCACGCAAGAAGCTCCAGGAAGTGTTCGGAGTCTGGACTAAGACGGGGTCATGCGGAAGCCAGAGCTGGCAGCCGGTGGCGTGCATGGCAGCCACGGCGTGGTTCGGGCAGAGGTGGGGGTAGCGTGGCACGCAAAGAAGAGGACAGCAGGGAGAGCTGCGGCGGCGGCCGGCTGGAGAGCAACACGTGGGGTCGCCAGGAAGCAGGAGGTGGCGCTGGGGTGCAGCGACGGCGAGCAGTGGTGAAGCGCGGCTCGGGCAGGCGGCAGGTGCGACGTGGAGAGGGCAGGGGTGGCCAGCGCGGGGTCGGGGAAGGCGGCGGCGGAGCAGGGAAGGGCACGTGGACGGGCGCAGAGTGGCGCTGGGGCGGCAGGGGCGGCGCACGTGGCCGGCCAAAGCGGCGGCAGCGGCGCGCGTAGAGAAATAGAGGAGGAGGGGGAGAAGTAGACGAAGGTGGACTGGATTGCAATTTCCAGAAAGGACAGGGACCTTACTGTAATGCTCAAATAACTTTCAAACCAAAGCTCAAATGAAGATGGGTCCAAAAGCAAAAATGTATGGTTTTTAAAAATGTACAACTTTTCTTTAAGGTTCATGCATAGAAGAGCTAAGGATTTGGAGTTAGTATAAAACTTAGCAAAGTTTCCAAACTTTATACAAATCCTATTTAAAAACTACACTACATATATATCCAATGTGTAGTTTCACCTATATTTACGATTTAAACACAAGTTTTTAACTTTTGCCAAAACAACCTTTATGTATTTGAATTCCTCTTCCCATTCTTATCTATTTAACACTAAGGACCTTTATTAGTTTATAATTATATAAAACCGATCGTTTTTCTTAGCATTTAAATTTTTAAACATACTTTCACCACATTTTGCACACATCATCATACTAAGATTTAAGATGTGACCATACTAATTACGTGATTGTCACACTCTCCGTAGTGAACGCGCTTGCGAGGGGGTGACTCGGGCAAGTACTCCCCCGGCTCGTCACTGTCGTACTACGGGGGTAACACTGGATCTCCTCTCAGCCGAGCCTCCAGAATTGCCTTCTCCCTGATAGTCTTCATCAGCTTTTTCTTGACCTCCTGGATCTCTGCTCTGGCTGCGTCGAGATCCGTGTTGAGAGTGGCGACCAACTCCTATGTAGTGTCCATGAGCAGGTTCCCTTCCCCAGAGGGTGGGGCAGGAATCTGCGCACAAGTAGCTCCCCTCTTGCACCGTGGGAACTGCTGAAACTCAGTGCCCTGGAGCTCATCCTTGTAAGCGTGGCAGAGGTAGTAGAGTGCCCTCCTGGCGGCTTCACTAGTCCCTGCCTCCAAGGTCCTCCTGGGCACCTCGTCAATGTGCTTGGAGTACTCCACCCAGCAGCCAGGTCTCTCATTCGGGACACAGATCAACACTGACACCAACCACTCTTCCTCCTGCTGTGCATTCCTGAACAAGTGGGCCTCATAATGCGGCTTCCGCGGAAAGCCAATCCTTTGCATGGCCCTCCAGAGAAGCGCGGGGAATGGACCCTCAGCAGAGTCCAAGTGAAGTATCTGCTTCTCATAGCGAGGCTCAGGTGGTGGTGGGTTTGTGGCAGCGGCTGGCTCCGGATCATCAGTTGGATCGTCGTTGTCATCCCCTGGTGCATCGGAGTCATCATCACCACCCTCATCCTTATCTCCATCTGCAGCACCTGAATCACCACCATCTCCTCCTGCAGGGCCCTCATTGTTGCCACTTGAGACCTGTGGATGGTCCTGTAGCAACTCCATGGGCTCCTCCTCAGTGTCGGTATCCACCCATCCCCCATTGGAATGATCATAGTCGTAGTAGTCGTCCTCTAGGTCAGACACCTCTTGTGAGTGATGAATCAGATGCGGTGATCTACGGGTGCTCTTATGGGCAGTCTGCTTGTTTCTGGCCATCTGTAACAAAAGTGAGGGCAGCGCAAGATAGAGGACATTTAGAAAAAATGCTATGGGTGACCTTAAAGCAAGACGGCATTTTTGTCAAGCACCAACACACTTGAGAGACAGGCATGAGTTCAAGGGGAAGAAGGTAGTGACATAATCAAGAAATAAGCAGTTTTCAAAAGCAGGCAGGCAGAAGCTTGGTTACTAAGCAAGATAAGACTTAAAATTCGACCATTACTAGCTAGGCTAACGTCCTACAGTCAACACTGCTCTGATACCACTTCTGTCACACCCGGTTTAAGAGGGACAACCGAATGCATCTCATATGTGCGCCAGGATCAAGTTCCACACATATGATAGACGTCACAAGTGATTACAGCATCAATGTCATAACGAAATAGAGTATAATAGTACTTTATTACATGACCGACCATCTTAATATTAAACGAATAAATAAATGTCGATAAATAGCAGCGGACTTCAACTTCACAGGCAGTTGACTGGAAGACATACGCCTAGAAATCTCCAATATCTTCAGGAAACTCTGGACCATTATCTTGTTCTGAGCAGCATTGGTTTTAATAAAGCAAGCGTGAGTACTCTTATGGTTGGTACTCAGCAAGTGGAGTAAATTATATGATATGCAAGGCTATAATCAAGGAAAAGCTGACATGGTTTGACTGCGGTAGGCATTTTTAGTGTGTCAAGTTTTAATTAGGCAAGCATTAGCTAAATGTAAGTTTATACCAACCCTTAAAAAAATATAAACTATCTGAGGGGAAACAATCCACAACACAGAGATAAATAAACAAAACCAGCGATTTAGATCATCTTTAAGTTTAATTATCATGTGAGGGTCCAAGCCGCTCTTAACCGTGAGCACGGCTGATATATCAGTTTTCACTCTGCAGAGGTTGTACACTTTACCCACAACTCGTGTTTCCCTTGATGCCCGGGTTTGCAAGGCCCTTAAACACTTCCAAGGTGAGTGGTAGGGATTCACTACGAGGCCTTTACAAAGATTCCCTAACTTGCATTGGTCCGCTAAGGTTTCAGGCCGCAGTGGTCATAACCCTCCCTAATGAGGAAGACGCCTTACCCAGGATCATATCTACAATATTCCAAAAATAAATAAAACATTACCATGATATCCAGGTTATCCAACCAAAAACTATGTAGGAGCATTTAGCGTAACTACAACATGAATATAAATACCCAGGTTTAATCAAGGAAGTTCAACTGAAACTAGGCATGTCCTTAACTTGGGATCCATCATATTCTAGACACATGCATGCATATAAAGTAAAAGTGTGATTGTAATGTAAATAGGTCTGAAACATGATCAAGGACCACTTGCCTTGGGCAAAGAACTGCTGCTGCTCAGGAACGTCTTCAAAGCTTTGCTCCTGCGGAACCTTGAACTGCGCACCTTCTATCGTATCACACAAGTACATACAAGCAAACAAATAAAATAAATAAGAAATAATACACCAAATATTATATACAGAGCAAAATAATATTTTAAAATCATTGTATAAGTCGCAAGGATCGTGTGAGCACAAGAATCAATGAAATCAGAGTTAAAACAGAGAAGTTAGGGCTAAAATAGGGTTTCAGGGGCTTATCTGCGAAAGATTTGAACTAGAAGTGCCTAAAACAAAGAAACCAGGGGCTAGATCGTAATTAAACCCTAGATAGAGGGGTTAGATTGCAAAACTGATAGGTCTAGGATGGCGGGTTCTATTTTGGAAAACTACAGGGACCTAAACAGAAGAAAAAGGACTAAAACGGGAATACTTTTGAACTCTAGTAGGCTGCGGGTTGATTCTAGAAAACCATAAGGGCTAGACTGCAAAAGTGGCACGGTTGACCGGTACCGGATTGGTTTGACCCACTGGTAGATCGGATCTGGGCCGTTGGAGCTAGATCCAACGGCCGGGCGGCACGGGGCGGCGCGGGTACGGCGGCGGGGCGCCTGCGGCGAGGCGGGGACGGCGGTGAGCGGCGGCGCTTCACCGGAATTTCGTGATTTCGTGCTTCCGGCCACGGGTTGGCCTTGGGTTTGGGCGGGCAGGTAGAGCACGGCGTGGAGAGTCCAATTAGGGACTTTGGGTGGGGCTAGGGCGGCCGTGGGCGGCAGCCGACGGCGAGGGGCGGCGCGGCGCGTCGGTGTTTGTCGTGCGGGCGCGGGAACGCAGGGGGAGAGAGGAAAAAAAAAGGTCGGCGGCTTCCTTACCCCGCGGTGGAGCTCTGGCGGCGGTTGAGCGACGGTGGGCGGCAGCGGAACGGCGGTGCGGCGGCGGGCCCAAGCTCGAGCGACAATGGCTGCTCGAGTGCTAGGGTTTTGAGCAGGGGCGGCGCCTGCGGCGTGGGGGACGAGGCGCGGGGGTGCGGCGGCTTAAATAGGAGCGGCCATGGGCGCCTGGGCGTGCGGCCCGTGGCCCCGCGCGACGCGGTGGCACGCAACGGCCGGACTCGAACTCGAGTTTGAGTTGGGCGCTGGGAGGGGGACGACGAGCCTGACAGGCGGGCCCCGCGCGTCAGCACCGAGGGAGAGAGAGGAGAAGGGGGAGGCGCGGGCAGTCTGGGACGGGACGGGGGAATGGGCCGTGCGCGCGTGAGGGAAAGAAAGAAGAGAGGAAAAAGGGCTGCAGCTGGCTGGGCCGTGGGAGCTGGCGGGCTGCGCGCGGGCAAGAGAAAAGGAGGGAGAGGAGAGAGGCCGTGGGCCGGGCTGTAGGGGGAGGAAGGGAAGGGAAGGAAGGAAGAGGAAGGTGGGCCGGCTGGGCTGGGCCCAAGGAAGAAAAGAGAGATGGGGAGAGAGGGAAAATAAAGCAATTGCTTTTAAATTTGAAAATGAAATTTGAATTCAAAAGAAAGACAAGCAAAATTTCAATGCAAAGAGCGTGAGATGCACAATCATATGGTTTTCCCTATATTTATTTTTATACTTAAGGAAAATTGTTTATCAAAATCCTATGACCCTTTAAACCTAACATTTTGTTAGTTTTTGTAATTTGCAAAATTTAGGGTGTTACAGTTGATCCAAATGGTGGTGTGTGTGAATGAGGGGGAGAGTGCTTCCTTTTATAGTCTCCAAGGGCGGTTCCTGCCATCCCTCCATATGGAAACCTTAGCCACGATCTTGAGGAAGAGTAGGGGGAACTCCACATCAAAGTGTATCTGGATGGGAACCTATCTGGGTTGGCCAACCCCTGGGTTCGGCCGAACCCAAGTGGAGCTCCCCCAGCTCCTCCTTCCTCTGGCTGACTACCATGTGGGCCCTAGTGTTGATCTTTAGTGATTGGTTCCTTGGCGCGCCCGTTTGGTTTGTCAGGTGGGCCCTTCTTGTAAGTGTGACACAGGATGTGATCTTCTGTGTACTTTTTATGCGTCATCTGCATGTTTTCCTCTTATTTCAGACTTGTATCCCTGAAATAGCTTAGTGGACAATACATCTGTGGAGCTAGGTTAGTGATACAAGTATGTGAGTAAATAAGGGCATTATTCTTTATTCCGGAGTATAATTGACGGTCGGATTTTGCACTTAAGGACCGTCAATAGGCTTAAGGTGGAGGTGTGAGATGTGATCAAGCAGGGTGCGGATGCGAGGAAGAAGAAGATGAAACTGCGCTAGACCTAGATCAAGATCAGTAAGGGCAGCAGCAGCTATGAGACAAAGGGTAACTTAATCCTAAGTCACCGCGCGGTTAAATAACTAGTGGGGAACCCAGTTTTACTATGCAGAAGTTGAAGAGTTTTTATGAAAAATAATTTGATTTGAGAGATAATTTAGGATAATTTTGCGAAAATTATTTGATTAACCATTTTTTCAGGGATTTTATTCCTAAAAAGGGGTTTTCTAAATTTTGTTCCAATTTTCCTATTTTTATCATCATCACAAATATATAACATACACTGCAACGTATGCCACATTCATCTGGATCTTTTTCAAAATTTTTTGGGGATTTGGATTCAACGCTTGGGGTCTGCGGGATACGTGTCATCGATGGCTTATTTTTTAAATTCTTTGAAAGATAAAGAAAGAAGATTCAAGATAAATTTGACCCTCAGCCTGACTCTTCGATTCAACCTAAGGCTCAGGGACTACTCCATATTTAGCATATAAAAAGAAGACTTAAAACTACTTGGTGCATGAGCACCTCACAGCCTCGAAGCAGCCAAGGAAGTACTCGGAAGACACCTCCAAGATGAAGTTCCAAAAGAACTCGAGAATGACTTCAGAAGTACTCGAAAGCCTGTAGTACTCGGCTACGAAGAGCTCGGGAGCTTGTCGAGGCTACGGAACTGCGCATATAGCATAGAATATTTTGGAATAAGGGATGGGGCTATCAGACCCGGGGCCGCGGGACTATCTATGTAACGTAGTTTAAATAGGTTTAAGAGATTAAGTCCGTCTTATCTCGTATTCATCTTATTTATCTCTTATTTATCCCATTTAAATAGGAGATAAAGCTAACCGATACAGAAGGAATCTACTCGAGATATGTTCTAGTACGATTCCTTGGCTAGTGTTGGTTAGGATTTTTGTAACCCTGACCTCCCGGATATATAAGGGGGGACAGGGACCCTCTCAAAACAGGATCATCAGATCATTCTACACCCAAGGCAATACAAACCACTACACAGGACGTAGAGTATTACGCGCCTCGCGGCCCGAACCTGTCTAAGTTTTGTGTTCCTTGCACCTTCGAGTTCCTGATCTCGGTGTCTCCTCACCTAAAACTTACCACCTTGGGTATACCCTTCGGTGGGCAGCTGATAAAACACCGACAGCTGGCGCGCCAGGTAGGGGAGCGCATCAAAGATCCACCGGCGAACTCGATGGCATCTTTCTAGTTCACCAGGTCAGTACCTTCTTAGGGTACAACTTTTGTTTTTGGCTCGTTGGTTTGCATCGCAGATGGTGAGGGCGATATTTGTCGTTTCCTCGTCGACATGAAGCCAAAAACCCCTACAGCGTTCTCTCAAAGTGACCTCGACAAGTTCGTCGATGATCTCGATGATTTGTCAATTCATGGGTCCATGATGAGGATCAAGGAGGAGTCCGTTTCCAGCGCGACTTCATCTGGCACTGCAACAACTTTCCTTGGGTTGGACTTGTTCCAATCTGAGGACTCACGTAGCCGATCAGGACTCGGCCAACGCGATTTGGCCACTAATCTTCAGGAGGCCAACGCCTCAGAGTCCCTCTCCATATTGGAGGAGGACTTGGATTCTCTACTGCAAAAGCCTGAAGCCACCGTATGTCGGGGGCTTTGAGTTGTTGTGGTGCCAACAGTCTAATGATCACCTCCACCCCGGAGGGGCGTTTCGTGCATTGGAAGGGCATGAGCCTTTCTGATCTGCTCGAAGCCGATGATCGACTTGTGGCACACCTCGAGCCTTTGCCTTTCTAGGAGGGCAGGCCGTTGGCCACCATGGCAGAGGGGTCGACTAAACTAGTCGACGCGAGCTCTGATGAGCTCATCTCTCGCCAGGTGCTAATGGCGGAAGAAGGCGAGGGCGATGGTGATTTCCCCATCACTGAATTGATGATGTATCTGAAGATGAGGTCACAGCTAACATCGGCGCCGAAAATAACGCCGATCATGAGGCACGGAGGGCCAGGAACAAAGCCCGCACAATCCAGCGGAGGAGGGTCAATGAGTGCAGGCGATCTATGCAGTGCGAGCTTGACCCTGAATTTGCCGCCGTAAGCGAACGGGGCTTCAGGACTCCGATGGCCAACATCACCAGGGTTACGGCCATACTCGAGCGCAGTAACTATCTGAATGTTCGTCAAGCACTTCTTTATGCGCAGAGGGCCTAGATCCACCTGGATCAGCACAACTCGGCGTCTACCGTCAGGGAGGAGCGCGTGGGCGAGAGCCGGAGCTAGGCTCACAGCCGAACGGCCGGCGGTCGTCCTCGACGTCAGCCCAGCCACAACAATGACAACGCTCGTGGGAGCCAGGCCCTTGGCGGGAGGCAGCAGCCACCTCCAGGGTGTAACCCGCGACAGGCCAATCATCGGCCTCCTCAAGAAGACCTGCGTCAGCACATCAATGAAGGTCGCGATGCACGGTCCGTGATCGACTCCAGGCGCAAGGTTCGGGAAGAAGTCGAGACCGAAGGTACTGACTGCAGCGACCGCTTCCCAGCTTTCTCCGCACGGTTCAGCAACTACAAGTATCCTAAGGGCTTCAAGCCGATCGGCATCACCAAGTACGACGGCAAGCAAGCTCCACAGTAATGGCTACGTTGCTACTCCACGGCCATTGAAGTCGCGGGGGGTTCCAACAACACCAAGGTCATCTACTCCCCGATGGCTTTGGACCCTGCGCCGCTCACGTGACTGGAGAGCCTCAGCAACAACTCGATCGAGTCTTGGGAGCAGCTCAAGAAGGTCTTCATCAACAACTTCTAAGGGGCGATCGCTCGCGCAGGTACTTGTCACAATCTTGCTCAGTGTAAACAGGAACTTAACGAGCTCTTGCGGTCCTACACACGTCACTTCTTCGACGTCCGCGCTACCATCGCAAACATCTCGGAGGATGACAGTATCGACTGCTTCTACAATGGCATCACCGACCTAGGCATCTATAGAGACTTCGGGCGGAATAGGCCGAAAACTGTTGCGGGCATTCATGATATGATGCACGACTGGTCCGAACAGGAGGGAAGATGCGGGATCGGTTCCCGTGGTGCCAAGATAGCAATCTGAGTCGTCCAAACGACAACCGCAATGACAAAAGCCAGTGGGACTATTCGGGTCCACCCCGAAAATGCAGTCCAGATGATCTCATTGCGGCCGTCGAGCGTCCTTCGCGTGGCAAGAAGTCGACGACACAGGAGGAATTCGAGAAGCTCCTGCAGAAGAAATGCCCATGGCATACAGGTGCCAATCACGTGGCCATCGACTGTTACCACCTTCGGAGAACATTCAGCAACTCCGGTGGTGGCAAGAAGAACAAGAAGCCAGTAGACAAGGAACCCGAGGACGACGACCAAGAGGATCAAGGGTGTAACGCGAAGTTCCAGGATGCTTCCAAGACCGTCAACGTCATCTTCGGGGGTGAGGGAGACTTTGGCTCTAGGAGGGACCAGAAGCTGCTTCTCCGGGAGATCATGTCCATCGAGCCGTGGTACCACGACCACTCCGTTGGTCGGAGGTCCCCATCTCGTTCTCCCGTGACGATCAGTGGATGAGCTTCTCAGAGCCCGGTAAGTTCCCCCTGGTCTTGGATCCAGTGGTGTCAGAAGTAAGGCTCACCAAGGTGCTCATCGACGGTGGAAGTGGTCTCAACCTCATCTTCGCCAGCACTCTGAGGAAGATGGGCCTAGACTTCACCAACATGCTGGTTCCGAGCAAGTCCCCTTTCTACGATATCGTACCAGGTAACGCGGTGGTTCTTCCAGTCACTTTCGGTACGAGGGAGAACTACCACACCGAGTTCATTAAATTCAAAGTGGCTAACTTTGATTCTTCTTATCATGCCATACTGGGCCGTCCGACACTTGACAAATTCATGGCAGTGCCACATTATGTTTATCTGCTTCTCAAGATGCCAGGACTAAGTGGAGTACTCACTCTCCGAGGTGACTTGAAAAAGTCGTATGATTGCAATCAGGAGGCGATCCAGTATGCGTCGACTACTCGTGTGCCAGATGCTTCAAGAGAAGTACTTGTGGCCGCGCAGCAGCTCTCTCAGTCCGGGCTAGAGATCCCTTCGAGAAAGGCTAGCAAGTCGAGCATCCAGTCGACTGACGACGTGGCCCTCAGGTCGATCCAACTCCGAGAGGGTGACTCATCTAAGACCGCCGTCATCGGCACGGGCTTAGGTGAGAAATAGGAACTCGCGCTCGTCAGTTTCCTTTGGGCTAACTGAGACATCTTCGCATGGAAACCAGCGGACATGCCAGGGGTGCCTAGGGAATTGATCGAGCATAGTCTGAATGTACACCCACAGGCTATGCCCAAAAAGCAACGCCTGCGGAGGTTTGCTCACGACAAGCGTGAGGCAATCAAACAGGAAATAGCTAAACTCCTCGCGGCTGGATTGATTAAAAAAGTAATCCATCCGGAGTGGGTAGCTAATCCCGTTCTTGTAAAGAAAAAGAATAATGAATGGAGAATGTTGTCACACCCGATTTATAAGAACATAAATTGAGCAATCATATATGTGCCAGGATCAAGTCACGCATATATACAACAGATTATCAAGATATCACAACACATGTCACGAACAAAAAAAGCGTATAAATTATAAAATGAATATCTTTATTACAACTGAATCAAGAATCAGTTCAAGGAATGCGGAAGCGTAAAAGGAATACATGAAGAGTGGGGCGCCACAGGGACGTCGACTGGGAGACAAATGCCTAGAAGTTGTCGAAGCCGCTAACGTAGTCCTCCACGTTGCCGGGCACTGAGCAGTAGTCGAAGATATCCGAAGTAGAACAGAAGAGTAGAGAGGCAAGTGTGAGTACAAACTAGTACTCAACAAGTATAACACAAACTATGAGGCTCTAGGCTAGCTGACTCAACTGCATTAGCTTTTATTCTTGGCAAATTTTATTAAAGCTAGTTACTGCAAGTGGATGAGTTACCTTAAACCAAAATTGCATAAAAAATTAGTCAGTATTAATTAAGAACTACTGAGAACCATCCAAACCAAAACCACCCGGGGAATCTCCCTAATCAAAGGTTGATAACCCCACTAATCAGACGGAGGATCTGGGCCGCTCATGACTGTGAGCACAGCTGATATATCAGTTTTACACTCTCGAGAGGTTGCACAACTTTACCCACAAGTCGTGAGCTACGCTAGTTGTTCATCACACTTCCTTAGGTGAGATGGCTAACAAGCACACTACGAGACTGTTACAAAGGATCACATTGGTAAGGTGTAACCGCTAAGGATTCTGGATCAGCGACGATGGGGCCCACCTCCGGGGGTACAAGACACACAGCACAGACCAAGCCGGAGGAGCAGGGACCATTGAAGCTTACCACCCCTCTTGCCCACGCAGGTAAGTTACTCCCGAACCAAAATGACCTAATTAGTAAGTCAAGACCGTCCCATTCCAGTCTTGTGGTTGCGCGGTTGTCCCAGGTTGTCGCTCTATGAACCGGTCCTTATGGAGAGTGGCCAACCAAGCACTAAGCACCGTGCTGGCCCCCTAAACCATGTTTCTAACAAAAACATCTTTTAAGGACGCACAAACCACTCAAGCACACAGCACAGAGGGTCGGCTCCAGAATTAAGTTGCATAAGACCATTAATCAAATTAATTAAAAAGGACCCAGATATGTTGTAGTGCAGCACCCTAGCACAACTAACCAAAATGCAACCCATAGGATATACGTAAAGGGTAAATAAGTGGCTAGGAAAGTCCTTATAGGCATACCGGATTAAAATGCAGTATGAAATTGTATTTAAAAGTGATAGTAGGTTCATGTTATACTTGCCTTCCTCGTACTCTCCCGGCTGCTGCTCGAACTGCTCGGAAGATGGCTGCTCCTGGTACTCGTCCAAAGGCTCCGCGTCTACTCACGATCATCAAGCATAGTCCACACATACACACATGTACAAACAATAGCAAACTATAAGAAAACAGTACACCAATACAATAGAACAGCACACAAAACTGGCCTAGAACTATTCTACGCGTTACAACGATCATGTGGACATAAAGAACGCTTAAAACGGAGCTAAAACGTGAAAACTACGCTTGAAACAAGATCCAGGGACCTATTTGTAAGAAAACTGAAGGTTCTAAGGAGTTCTGCGCAAAAACTGACTTAAACGCAAATAAAGGGTAGATACAGGGGATAGATGGCTAAAAACCCTAGGGCTGGACTGCGGGCATGAAAACTGGAAAGCTCAGGGGTCTAAATGAGTAAAACAGGGCTTATCTGCAATTTCTTTTGAACCACTCAGGAGCGCGGGTTGTTTTCAGAATAACCCGAGGGCTCTTTAGCGAATATGCAAGGCCGAACCGGTATCTACTGATTGGGACGGTTGGATCTGGATCCTGCGATTCTGAACTACCCTCAGCTCGATCTAATCCTGTCCACTTGTTACGGATCGAACGACCCAGGACCGAGCGGACTCGCAGGCGATTGCAAAAGGGCGCGTGCACCTGCGCAGTGTGAGGACGAGTCAGCTCTACTCGCGTGGGGAAAAAGAATTGCCACGCCACAGAGGTCTTACCGTGGCAAAATCCACAGCATGCGCGGCGGCGGAGTGCCGGCTGTGCTGCTCTCCCGATCCACGGGCGCGCAACGGGCCGGAACGACCAAAACAACGGAGAGGAAGGGCGGGGAGGTAGCTCACCCAGGCCGGAACTGACCGGACGCGTGGCGAAACAGGACCGGCGGTGAGAGCTCCATAGAAATCTGGCCGCTACGTGGGCCGGAGTTGAAGAAGGCGGCCGCAGAGAGGTTCCTGGTGCTCGGGTGAAGTTCCTGCGGGGTCCGGTCCGAGCTAGAGCGCAGGGGAGCGGCGTGCCCGCGGCGGCAGAGCTCTGCCCCGAGCGGAGGCAAGGCGGCGGCGCGTCTAGGGTTTGCTGGAGGCGGCGCTGGTGGGAATGGGTTCAAGGGATGGCGCAGGGGGATAAGAAGGGCGGCCAGGGATTTCGGGGTAGAGTTGCGGCGGGGAGGAGCCGAAAATCTCGGCCGTGCCGCGGCGGCCGTTGCGGGAACAGGGGTGCGGGAGGAGGGGGATGACGGGTGGGGTCGGGCGGCCAGCGAGAGAGAAGGGGGGCGCGGGCTGAGAGAGGACTGGGTCGGGGCATGGCCCACGTGGGGGAGGGGGAAAGGAGAGAAGGAGAATGGGCTGCCGGCTGCGGAGGGAAAAAGAGGGGGAGAAAAAGGGGTGGGCCGGCGTGGCCCATGCGGGAGAGAGGAGGGGAAAGGGGAAGCTGAGCTGGGCTGGGCCAAGGGTTTGGGGCTGCCTTCTTTCTTCTTTTCTTTTTCTTTCCTCTTTCCCAAACTCAATCTATTCACACAAATCCATTTGAATTCAACCAAATTTGAACTCAAACCCTACAACTCAACACAAATAAAAACAATGCTCCAGCATGAATGCACAAGCAAGTTGATCCTATAATAACTTTTAGTTACTTGCGTTATAAAATTACTTTAAATGCGAGATAAATTAGAGAAAACCCTGGAAATTTTATTTAAGCCTAATTAAATTCCTTAAAATTAGGGAAAATTACATTAGGGTGTTACAAACCTACCCCCTTACAGGAATCTCGTCCCGAGATTCGAATAGGCTAGCTAGCAAAGAGATCAGGATATGTCTTCCTCAGCTCATCTTCTCGCTCCCAGGTAGCCTCTTCCTCCGTGTGATGACTCCACTGAACACGGCACATCTTGATCTTCTTGTTTCTGGTAACTCTCTCAGACGTCTCCAGAACCTTCACCGGATGCTCGATGTAGGTCAGATCCTCCTGCACATCTAACCCTTCTATCGGTGCTTGCTCCTCTGGCACCCTCAAGCACTTCTTCAGCTGAGACACGTGGAACACATCGTGCACTCTTGAGAGATTGAGAGGCAACTCCAAACGATACGCCACCTCACCTTTCCGTTCCAACACCTTGAACGGACCAATGTATCGAGGGGCTAGCTTCCCTCTCACATTAAACCTGCGGATTCCTCTCATCGGCGAGACCTTCAGGTATACATGATCACCCACTGCAAAGGTCAGATCTCGATGGCGAACATCCGCATAGCTCTTCTGACGAGTCTGAGCGACCCTCAGATTCTCGCGCACCTGCTGTACCAACTGTTCTGCCTCTTCAACAATATCCGGACCAAACACCTGCCTCTCGCCAAATTGATCCCAATACAGCGGGGTCCTGCACTTTCGACCGTACAAGGCCTCGAAAGGGGATTTCTTCAGACTGGCTTGATAGCTGTTGTTATAAGAAAACTCTGCATACGGCAGGCATTTATCCCAGCTGGTACCATACTGAATAGCGCAGGCTCGAAGCATATCCTCCAACACTTGGTTTGTTCTCTCTGTCTACCCATCTGTTTGAGGATGATAAGCAGTACTGAAGCGCAGCTTCGTATCCAACGAATCATGCAACTGCTCCCAGAACCATGAAGTGAACTGAGATCCTCGATCAGATATAATCTTCTTTGGAACACCATGCAGACAGACAATCCTGGAGATGTACAACTCTGCGAGTCTAGCACCGGAGTAAGTAGTGTTCACCGGAATGAAGTGAGCAACCTTCGTCAACCGGTCCACTACTACCCATATGGAGTTGTACCCTTTCTGAGTACGAGGCAAGCCAACGATGAAATCCATAGTGATCTCCTCCCATTTCCACTCTGGAATCTTCAACGGCTGCAATAACCCTGCTGGCCTCTGATGCTCTGCCTTGACACGCTGACAAGTGTCACAGATAGCCACGTACTCCGCAATAGAACGCTTCATTCCATACCACCAAAATCGTTCCTTCAGGTCGTAATACATCTTCGTACTGCCTGGATGGATAGAATATGCTGTATCATGAGCCTCACTCAAGATCAGCTTCCTGAGGTCATTCACATCCGGCACACATATACGACCCTTGTACCACAAGATACCCTGATCATCCTCTCTGAAATGAGGTGCTTTGCCAGTCTTGATCAGGTCACGGATCTCCTGCAGCTTCTTATCAGCCTTCTGATGCTGCCTGATCTCCGCCTCTAGAGTGGGTTCTGCCTCGAATGCTGCACCTGAGGTGTGATGCAGGAAACCCAGGCTCAACTGCTCAAACTCCTCACATAACTCCTGAGGCATCTGAAAAGCCATGGCCATGTTAACATAGCTCTTTCTGCTCAGAGCATCTACCACAACATTAGCCTTGCCCGGATGATAGTGAATCTCCAGGTCATAATCCTTGACCAACTCTAGCCATCTTCTCTGCCGCATATTCAGCTCACTCTGAGTGAAAATATAATTGAGGCTCTTGTGATCGGTGTAAATATCACACCTCTACCCAAACAAGTAATGCCTCCATATCTTCAGAGCATGCACAACTGCGGCTAACTCCAGATCATGAGTGGGATAATTCAGCTCGTGCCGGCGCAACTGCAGTGAGGCATAAGCTATCACTCTGCCTTCCTGCATCAGGACGCAACCAAGACCATCCCTCGAAGCATCACAATACACTATGAACCTCTTGCTCTGGTCTGGCAGAGTAAGGACTGGTGCCGTAGTCAGCCTCTTCTTCAACTCCTGGAAGGCCTTCTGACGCTCATCAGTCCAAAAGAAATCCACACCCTTCTCCAGCAAGGAAGTCAAAGGCTTCGCAATCTTGGAGAAATTCTCAATGAACCTCCGATAATAACCTGCAAAGCCCAGAAAAGAGCGAACTTCCTTCACTGTCTGCGGTACAACCCAGTCAAGCACATCCTTCACCTTTCCGGGGTCCACAGCAATACCTCCCTTGGAGATAACATGACCGAGGAATGGAACCTCGTCAATCCAGAATTCGCACTTGCTGAGCTTGGCATACAGCTTGTGCTATCTGAGCCTCTGCAACACAAGCCTCAGATGCTTTTCATGCTCTGCTTCTGACTTGGAATATATTAGGATATCATCAATGAATATCACCACAAAGGTGTCCAGATAATCCATGAAAACCTTGTTCATCAGATGCATGAAAAAAGCTGGAGCATTGGTCAAGCCAAAGGACATGACCGTATACTCGTATAGCCCGTACTTGCAGGTGAATGCTGTCTTCTGGATATCCTCAGGACGAATCTTCAGCTGGTGATAACCTGAACGCAGATTAATCTTTGAGAACACACAAGCGCCCTGAAGCTGATCGAAGAGATCCTCAATACGAGGCAATGGATGCTTGTTCTTGATAGTGACTGCATTCAGATCCCGATAATCGACGCACATTCTCTTCGCGCCATCCTTCTTCTCTACAAGCAATACAGGAAAAGCCCAAGGGGAGAAACTGCGACAGATATAACCCTTAGCTAGCAACTCGTCGACAGTCTTCTTAACTTCCTCATGCTCAACAGGTGCCATACGATAGGGCCTCTTAGCAATAGGAGCTGTGCCAGGCAAGAGATCAATAGAAAACTCAATGTTGCGATCAGGCGGCTGTGACACTCAGGTAATTAGCTTGGTCACACCTTAGAGCTTTGGTATGCTTTTATGTCCAAAGTATGGCAAATGTGTGTTTAATATGTGCAATGTTATGAAAAAAAAAGTGGTGTTTATGTAATTAAATTTAACTAGAGGTCCTTTTATGCAAAATGGGTGGATATGGAGGGAAAAATTTAAAAGCATAAGGGTTGTTTTGCAAAAGATGATATCTATGGTTAAATTGCAAAAACAGGTGAATTTACCCCTGGGTATACATGTAAAAGTATTTTTATCCATAGGATTTACATAAAATGTGAAATTATTACTAAGTCTATTTAATTTCCAAAACTATTGCTCACATGCAGATGAACCTTAAAGAGAAGTTGTAGATTTTGAAAAACCATGCACTTTTGCTTTTTGGACCATCTTCATTTGAGCACTGGTTTAAAAGTTGCAAGTCCTTTTCAGTGAGATCCCTGCCTTTCTCTGAATTTACAGATCAGTCCTCAGTTCAGTTCTTTCCCCTTCTCCCTCCTGGCGCCTCTGCCCTCCCCTGCTCTGCTTCCCTGGTGCCTCTGCCGCCGGAGTAATGCGCCGCTCTGTCTCACCGCCGGCCATCTCCCGTGCTTCCCCGCCCACGCGTCACCCTCCTACCCTCTCACCGCTCTAGCCTTCCCTTGCTGGCGCCCTGCCCGCGCGCCACGGCGCCTGCGCGCTGCCAGTGCCGCCCGCCGGCGCTTCTGTCGCCGCTGCACTACGGTGGCTCATTTCTCCCCCGTAGCAACCTCAAGACGAGGCTTAGCTTGCCGTGTTTCCTTTTCCCTCCTTCGCTGTCTATAAAAGGGCCGCCCGGGCCTCCTCGCGCGCGCCAGTGCCCTGCCGCCCCACCATTGCGCCGCCGTGAGCTTCGGTCCCTCGTGGAGCTCTCCCCTCTGCTCTCTCCCTCCCCAAACCGACCGCCCGATTAGCTTCCTCGCCTTCCACTGCAGCTCTCCAGCCCGACCGTTCCTTTCCCCGCACGCCGGAGCTCCACCGCCGCCGGTCATCCTTGGCCGCCGGTTCTGTCCTCCGTGGGCAGCACTCCTCCGGCCGCCTTGATTCCCTCCAAGACCACCAATAGGTAGCCCGAAGTCTCCTCTTGCTCCCCCTCCTTTTCCCCCTCACCGCCGGCGACTTCCCCGGCCGGAATTTGGCCGGATCTGTGCTTCCCCCACCGCTGGCCATGGCCCTGGACCTGATTGCTTTATGTGTTTTCTTTCCAGGGGGTTAGTTGTAAAACGCAGGGACTGATGTGTAAAGGATGCCTGTTATTTCATGTGAAAGCATTTCCTGTCTTGTAAAATTCGTAGTAATTCATAGAAAAATCCAAAAATAGCAAAACCAGTTTTGTTGGAAAATAGATTTCAAACTCTATGACTTTTGTTAATAGAGTTTAGTTTGAAACAAAATATTTCTACCTGTATTTTAAATCTAAGATTAAGGGGTAATATACACTTAACTTTGACATTTCATGTTTGGTTGCTTATGAAGTTTGGCATAAATATTCTATGAGCTCTAGATAACTTTGTGCAAAGTTACAAACTTAACTTTGATTTAAACTTAACCTCTTTTATTTTGAAACTTTCAAATTTGAAATAAACCTAATGTATAGCCTTCTCTAATTGGAATCTTTTATCATTTACTAATGTAATATTTTATAATGTTTGATATATAACCAAATTTCTATAATCTTTTATTTAAAAGTTTTGAATTCAAATTTTGGGTCATTTCAATTTTAATTTGAATGTTTTAGTTATTATTGCAATAAACTTCACTATATCTTTATAAATAGTGTTTCAAATTTAAACCCTTTTTATTTTATGCATGTTTGTGTGTTAATTGGATGAGTTACAATATTTGAAATGTGAAATTTTAACTTTAAATTTCACCTTATTTAATTTATTGCATATCATATAGAATCAACGACACTCGACGACGGGGACTACGAACTGGTCTTAGGACAAGACCAAGGCTTCCCAGAAGAGCCAGCGCAAGTCGTTGAGGGACTAACTGAAGCCCCGAACCTGAGTTCGGAAGCCTCTGACTCTCCTGCCCCCACCCCCACTCCAGAAGGCAAGCCCCGGACATATCCCATTACTTTATTTACACTGCAATCTATGTCTATCTATATTATATCTTGCATTAAGTCTAGGAGTTGAAGTGAAACCTTAGATACATAAATCCTAGGAATCCAATGTAATGTTTCCGAGTCCTTATCGGTTAGATGCTTCGCTAATAGGACCGGTAGAAGTCGGGTGATTTCCTGTCACTCGCGCGATATAGGAGTTACATGTTTACATTCCTGCAACCACTATAAGGATGACGGACAGGGTCATGTGTTGTATCATGACCTGGAAGTTTACCCTGTCTGTTTTGATAAAAGCTTTAAGGTCGAAATGTGTGGTAGTGGTGGCTAAGTTTTTGAAAGTACTAACCACATACCGCGAAATATGGTAAGCGGTAAGCCTAGTACCCGAATGGCCCGGCAAATGGACTTGTCTCCACCACTCGACTTTTATTTTATGTTTACACGCACCGACGTGTGGGAGTACGTTCTGCAAGGCAGACAGGAATACGGGTTTTGTACTCGCGCTACAGACGTATGTCCTGCACACATTGGGTGTGCGTACAGTCCTGCAGTCGCTTGTGGTGGCCCTGATCCATAACCCGGAATATGAGGGAAACGGTTGCTTTGGAACACCCTGTTGGTATTCCGAGCGTGTGAGTTAGGTTTACCTTGCAAGGTTAAATTCGGTTCGAATCGTCCGCCTCTCACGAGGATTGAGACTGCTTAATCCTTCTGCCACATTGAGTAAGAAGTGGAACTAATGATGGATAATCTTGATGGATGGTAATCACTACCTTGCTTGCTTAGTGTAGGTGCTAATCTAGAATAAAAACTCAACTAGAAGATGAAAGCTAAAACTTGCAAGTAGTACATACTCTTTGTTGCTTTTCAACTGAAAATAAACCCAGAGCCTTTACAATGCCTTCATGGGTCTAGTTATGGGCTAAGTATACCCAGCCCCGGGTAAGTCTTGCTGAGTATTAGAATACTCAGCCTTGCTAATGTCTGTTTCAAGTATAACCTACGAGAGTACCACGGACAACCTTGTGTGGCCAACGTCCATTCCGTTTGGCTGGTCCGTGGAGTGGGATCCGTCCCCGGCCGGCACTGACCCTCCGGAGTGACGCCAGGCCCTGGGCTAAGCTTGGTGTTCGCCTTCACGACGAATGTAGTCGCGTAAAACTTTTTCTTCCGCTGTGAGTTGGACAAGCTGTTATGCTTGTCAGTTAAACATGGTTTTTGTATAAGTTTACTTATCTTTAAACTCAGTTTGCAATAATGTATGTATGGCTGTAAATTAAAAGTTGATGAGCTATTCCGGGATGTGAACTCGCCTTCGTGTGAGGTAAACCTGCTTCGATCCTGCTGAACCGTGGTTGCATCGGGCGGAGACCCGACAGACCGAAGGATTGTTCCGTTTGAAGTGCGCTGAGCTGATTGCAGTTGTATGGCGATCAATAGCGCACTTGAGCCGGAATAATTCGAGCGGTTCTGCCACAGCTGGTATCAGAGCTGTAGGTTTACCTTTACATCCGGAAAAGCTCTTAAAAAGTATTTTCTGGATAAAAGTTTGCCAACAAATGAATTTACAAAGTGCGTTGGATCCGTTTAGGTTGGTAATTAGAACGTAAAGCCCTAAGGGTTTATATGGGAAAGTATCAGGTGGCTATTAGTATCTATATATATATATAAAAATCTGACTTGCAGCACTACTTTCTGTCAAAACTTAAATTCCTGCACAATCCAACTTTACTTTCCTGTAACGACATCTACGAACGGAGGTAAGAAGGTAAGGATCCTCAGCCAACTGAGGGAGCTTGGCCTTCCCGTCGGTGATGCGAACCGAACGCTGTTTCTCAAGCAGTGGCCTACTTGAGATGCTGCCAATATACCAACTTAGGTTGATTATATTGGGAGTAGATGGTTCGGCGCAGGGTATGGCGATCGCTGTTCATACCCCCGCATTTTGCGGTACCCCCCGTGAATACGTTGTTTCGATAACGTATGCTAACGTTGTCTGTACGGCGGTAATTGTACAGATGCTGTTTCTATAGTGAACAGTAATGTTTGGGGACGCTTTCATGTCGTGCTGCCATGAAAGGTTCATGAAATATATATATGTGTGTATTCTTCTGCAGGTACACTAACCACGATTACGCTATTAGGATGCGTAGGGTTTATCGATTAGTTATATATAGTGAGAGACGTATGGTTATGCCACCGGAATTAACCACGTAAGTCCGAGGATACTCGGCAGTTGTTTTGGTTGTGAGGACGAGTAGTGCGTGCATACATCATCTGTTAACAAAAGAATTTTCATAAATAAAGGATATGTTGTTTGCCTTAGGAATAGGCTAATGGAGTTCTAATGATAGTTTTAGGTTGGGTATCTTATATAGAATCTTAGGTATCCATCTGATTTCTAGCCTTTGCTGTTATCAGACTTGACTATCTTATTCCATTTATCTTGTGATTTCTCAGCAAAGTAAAGAGTCTCCGAAATGGACTCTGAGCACGGAGACCCTGTTATCAGTCCCCATCATTTCTCTTCTGGTAGCCAGTCATCAGTAGGTAACTTAGAAGACTTTTAAGTTGAGAGGGTGCCAGTCCAGTTGTACTTAGTGTAGTAAAAGTGTAAAATAGGTAGTGTGTAGTTTGCCTAGGTCTGGAGCCACTTGTTGTATATGTGGCATATGTAATTAAGTGATGGCTTGTAGTAGTCTAGGGGTACTAATGTAAGACATAAGGATCACCAGTGCTTATGTAGTAACCCAAATCTTGTGTCTGTTATCTTCCTTTATCTTCTTGCATCCAAATGAGTGGGTTGAATGGAGCATAAGAATTGCATTCCTGTTTGGAAATTGTATATCATCTGAAATTTGGAATAGGAAAGTTATTGATAATGGATATCTCCTTCATTTTAGATGGTTGGAGCTACTCGTGGAACCCCGGAAGGATTCCGGGCAGGTCAGCCTGGTAGTTCTCAACAACCACCACCGCCACCTCCAAACTTGGCCGAGGTTATGGCCCGGCAAACCGAGCTTCTAAATCAACTTGTGCAAGCTCAGATGAGCCATTTCTAGCAGCAACCTCGAGGCCGAGATGAACCCCTGTCGGCCAGCTACCAGGACTTCCTCAGCACTCAACCTCCATTATTCCATAAGGCCGATGAGCCTTTGGATGCAGACGCCTGGTTGCGAACTATTGAGTCTAAGTTCGCCTTACTACCAGCCCCATGTTCAGAGGAAAACAGGGTGCTTTTCGCAGCCCAGCAACTCCGAGGCCATGCACGTCTTTGGTGGGATCAGTTTCATGCAATGCAACCCGCCGAACACGTAGTCATTTGGGATGAGTTTCGGACTGCATTCCGAGCACATCATATACCAGCAGGACTCATTGAGCGAAAGCTCAACGAATTTTTAAGTCTGACCCAAGGTACCCGTACGGTTACATAGTATGCACAGGATTTCAATCACCTGTGCCAGTATGCGGGATCTCATGCGGACACTGATGCCCGTAAAAGTGATCGCTTTCGTCGAGGCCTTAACACCAAGCTCAAGGAGTGGCTGAATTTGGTGAAGGCTGAAAATTTCAATGAGTTGGTCAACATGGCCATAACTCAAGAAGACTGCATTGCCGCCCACCGAGCAGAGAAGAAACGGAAGGCACCTACAGGACCTGCAACTTCACAGTTGCCAAGGTATCGGTTGGTCCCGAGTAATGCCCCTCGAGCTCCGCCTCGAGGCAATCTATCTGGCAGATGGGTAGCCCGACCTCCCCAACAAGCACAATCCAACCGACCACCCCTGCCCCAAAATCAACAACAACCCCAACAAGGTCTACGGCCGAGCTTTCCGCCAGCTACTCCAGGAAACAACAATAATCGTTGTTTCAATTGCGGAAGCCCGTCCCATTTCATTAAGGATTGCCCTCAACCTAGGAAATCATTCCAAGGGCAAACATCTAATCCAAACTACAAGGGCAAGGGTAAGAGACAAGTGGTGCAGGTCCGACAAGGGAGGGTGAATCTCACCACACTCTCCGAACTCCCTGAAGGGGCACCAATACTGACGGGTACATTTTCTATCAACCATTACCCCGTTACTGTTCTTTTTGATACTGGTGCTACCCATAGTTTTATAAGTACAAAGTTTGGAAATAAAATAGGCTTGGATATCTATCCTGTTAATGGAGCATATATGATAACAACTCCGGGTGGTAAAATCTCCTCAAACCAAGTTTGTAGAAGTGTACCAATTCAGATGGGTAATAATCTAATGAAGGCAGATCTACTCTTACTAGACCTAAAAGAAATAGATGTTCTTTTAGGAGTAAATTGGATGACCCAACATCGTGTGTCTCTAGATATTCCTTCAAGGGCCGTGGAGATAGGTTCCCCGGAAAATGAGCCTACCATTCTTTATCTTCCACAACCAAAGTCCTTTCATTCCTGCACCTATGCTACGTCTGGGGTCAAACTAGAGGACATTCCAGTCGTCTGTGAATATCCAGATGTATTTCCGGATGACTTACCTGGAATGCCCCCAGGCAGAGATATCGAGTTTATCATCGAACTCCAACCTGGTACAGCTCCTATCTCTAAGAGTCCTTACCGTATGCCTCCTAATGAGTTGGCCGAATTAAAAACCCAACTCCAAGATCTCTTAGACAAAGGCTTCATTCGTCCAAGTGCATCACCATGGGGTTGTCCAGCCTTATTTGTGAAAAAGAAAGACAATAGCTTGAGGCTATGTGTCGATTACCGTCCTCTCAATGCGGTGACCATCAAAAATAAGTATCCTCTACCCCGCATTGATATTCTCTTCGATCAGTTAGCCGGAGCCAAGGTGTTTTGTAAAATAGATCTTCGTTCCGGCTATCATCAAATTAAGATTCGGCCCAGTGATATTCCAAAAACAGCCTTCTCCACTCGGTATGGTCTATACGAGTATCTTGTCATGTCGTTTGGTCTCACTAATGCCCCAGCCTATTTCATGTACCTCATGAATTCTGTCTTCATGCAAGAACTCGATAAGTTTGTTGTAGTCTTCATTGATGACATCCTGATCTATTCTAAAACTCCCGAAGATCATACCAAACATCTTCATGTCATCCTTCAACGATTAAGGGACCATCACCTGTACGCCAAATTCTCCAAATGTGAATTTTGGCTAGATACAGTTAAATTCTTGGGCCATACCATTTCTGGTAACGGAATATCCGTCGATCCCAGTAAAGTACAAGAAGTGATGGATTGGAAACCTCCGACCTCAGTCCATCAAATTCGTAGTTTTCTCGGTCTAGCTGGCTATTATCGCCGTTTTATTCCTGACTTTTCCAGAATAGCCAAACCTATGACCGAACTACTAAAGAAAGGTGTAAAATTTTCCTGGGATCAAAAATGCGAAGATGCATTTCATATTCTCAGAAATCATCTTACAACTGCTCCAGTCTTAGCTCAACCAGATGTCTCAAAACCTTTTGACATCTACTGTGATGCATCAGGAACTGGACTTGGTTGTGTACTTATGCAAGACAACCGAGTAATTGCATATGCATCACGAGCACTTAGGGTTCATGAACAAAATTACCCCACCCATGATCTCGAACTCGCAGCTGTTATTCATGCCCTAAAGATTTGGAGACACCATCTGATGGGTACAAAATGTCATATTTACACTGATCATAAAAGCCTCAAGTATATTTTTACCCAGGCAGATCTGAATATGAGGCAAAGGCGCTGGCTAGAACTTATCAAAGATTATGATTTAGAAGTCCATTATCATCCAGGCAAGGCCAATGTCGTTGCGGATGCCCTTAGTCGCAAAGCGCATTGTTCTTGCCTATCCATTGAAGCGTTCAACGAGACTCTCTGTTGGGAAATGAGTAAGCTCAACCTAGAGATCATTTCCCAAGGTGACTTAAACCACCTTTCGGTTGAAGCCACACTTAGGGATAGCATTGTTCTAGCACAATAGCGTAATAAAGGGGTCAGAGTCATTAAACAGAAGATAACACAAGGAGAAGGGAAGTATAAATGCTTCCGAGTAGATCCTGAAGGAGTATTATGGTTCAACGAGCGTATTGTTGTACCGAAGAACCATAAACTCCGTAAACAAATAATGAATGAGGCCCATCTATCCAAATTCTCTATACATCCTGGCAGTACAAAGATGTATCAGGATCTGAAACAGAACTTTTGGTGGACTCGTATGAGACGAGAAATAGCCAAATATGTGTCAGAATGTGATATCTGCCAAAGAGTCAAAGCCAGTCATCTGAAGACTGCTGGTATCCTTCAACCTCTACCCATTCCCTCGTGGAAATGGGAGGATATCAGTATGGACTTTATTGTTGGCCTGCCCAACACTTCTCGAAGGCATGACTCTATTTGGGTAATCGTTGATCGATTAACCAAAACTGCACATTTTCTTCCCGTGCATACCACATATAATGCCAAAAGGTATGCCGAGATTTATCTGGATCAAATTGTTCGACTTCATGGAGTACCTAAAACGATCATTTCTGATCGTGGAGCACAATTTGTTGCTCGGTTCTGGGAGCAACTTCATGATGCTCTTGGGACTAAATTAATTCGAAGCTCTGCCTATCATCCTCAGACAGATGGGCAAACTGAGCGAATAAACCAAATTCTGGAAGATATGCTCAGAGCTTGTGTACTCCAATTTGACAAAAATTTGGATAAATACTTGTCACTAGCAGAATTCTCTTACAATAACAGCTATCAGACAAGTATTAAGATGGCCCCATTTGAAGCATTATACGGTCGCCGATGCCGAACTCCTTTGAGTTGGTCACAAACTGGTGAGCATAAAATTTTTGGACCCGATCTAGTTATGGAAGCAGAGGATAAAGTCAGGCTTATTCAGAACAATCTAAAGGCCGCCCAATCTCGACAGAAAAGCTACGCTGATATACGAAGAAGACCATTACAGTTTCAAGTCGGAGACTTCGTATATCTTCGAGTATCTCCCACCCGAGGTGTTCAAAGATTCGGTGTAAAAGGGAAACTTGCTCCTCGATACATCGGACCCTTTGAAATCCTTGAAATCTGTGGACCTGTAGCTTACCGTCTCCAACTTCCTCCCCAATTAGCAGCTATTCATAACATCTTTCATGTATCCCAACTCAGAAAGTGTGCTAACATCCCTACCGAAATCATCGATTCCCAGGCTATCGAAATCGAACCGGATCTGACCTATACAGAGCATCCAATCAGAATCCTCGACACTAAAGAGAGAAGCACCAGAAGAGAAACCACCAGAATGTACAAGATTCAGTGGAACCATCACACGGAAGAAGAAGCAACATGGGAAACTGAATCTTATCTCCAGCATAACTTTCCTGACTTTTTCCGAGCCAACCTCTGAACTTGATCATCCTACTCTATCCTGTTCCGGAATCTCGGGACGAGATTCTTTTTAGGGGGGAAGGCTGTGACACTCAGGTAATTAGCTTGGTCACACCTTAGAGCTTTGGTATGCTTTTATGTCCAAAGTATGGCAAATGTGTGTTTAATATGTGCAATGTTATGAAAAAAAAAGTGGTGTTTATGTAATTAAATTTAACTAGAGGTCCTTTTATGCAAAATGGGTGGATATGGAGGGAAAAATTTAAAAGCATAAGGGTTGTTTTGCAAAAGATGATATCTATGGTTAAATTGCAAAAACAGGTGAATTTACCCCTGGGTATACATGTAAAAGTATTTTTATCCATAGGATTTACATAAAATGTGAAATTATTACTAAGTCTATTTAATTTCCAAAACTATTGCTCACATGCAGATGAACCTTAAAGAGAAGTTGTAGATTTTGAAAAACCATGCACTTTTTCTTTTTGGACCATCTTCATTTGAGCACTGGTTTAAAAGTTGCAAGTCCTTTTCAGTGAGGTCCCTGCCTTTCTCTGAATTTACAGATCAGTCCTCAGTTCAGTTCTTTCCCCTTCTCCCTCCTGGCGCCTCTGCCCTCCCCTGCTCTGCTTCCCTGGTGCCTCTGCCGCCGGAGTAATGCGCCGCTCTGTCTCACCGCCGGCCATCTCCCGTGCTTCCCCGCCCACGCGTCACCCTCCTACCCTCTCACCGCTCTAGCCTTCCCTTGCTGGCGCCCTGCCCGCGCGCCACGGCGCCCGCGCGCTGCCAGTGCCGCCCGCCGGCGCTTCTGTCGCCGCCGCACTACGGTGGCTCATTTCTCCCCCGTAGCAACCTCAAGACGAGGCTTAGCTTGCCGTGTTTCCTTTTCCCTCCTTCGCTGTCTATAAAAGGGCCGCCCGGGCCTCCTCGCGCGCGCCAGTGCCCCGCCGCCCCACCATTGCGCCGCCGTGAGCTTCGGTCCCTCATGGAGCTCTCCCCTCTGCTCTCTCCCTCCCCAAACCGACCGCCCGATTAGCTTCCTCGCCTTCCACTGCAGCTCTCCAGCCCGACCGTTCCTTTCCCCGCACGCCGGAGCTCCACCGCCGTCGGTCATCCTTGGCCGCCGGTTCTGTCCTCCGTGGGCAGCACTCCTCCGGCCGCCTTGATTCCCTCCAAGACCACCAATAGGTAGCCCGAAGTCTCCTCTTGCTCCCCCTCCTTTTCCCCCTCACCGCCGGCGACTTCCCCGGCCGGAATTTGGCCGGACCTGTGCTTCCCCCACCGCCGGCCATGGCCCTGGACCTGATTGCTTTATGTGTTTTCTTTCCAGGGGGTTAGTTGTAAAACGCAGGGACTGATGTGTAAAGGATGCCTGTTATTTCATGTGAAAGCATTTCCTATCTTGTAAAATTCGTAGTAATTCATAGAAAAATCCAAAAATAGCAAAACCAGTTTTGTTGGAAAATAGATTTCAAACTCTATGACTTTTGTTAATAGAGTTTAGTTTGAAACAAAATATTTCTACCTGTATTTTAAATCTAAGATTAAGGGGTAATATACACTTAACTTTGACATTCCATGTTTGGTTGCTTATGAAGTTTGGCATAAATATTCTATGAGCTCTAGATAACTTTGTGCAAAGTTACAAACTTAACTTTGATTTAAACTTAACCTCTTTTATTTTGAAACTTTCAAATTTGAAATAAACCTAATGTATAGCCTTCTCTAATTGGAATCTTTTATCATTTACTAATGTAATATTTTATAATGTTTGATATATAACCAAATTTCTATAATCTTTTATTTAAAAGTTTTGAATTCAAATTTTGGGTCATTTCAATTTTAATTTGAATGTTTTAGTTATTATTGCAATAAACTTCACCATATCTTTATAAATAGTGTTTCAAATCTAAACCCTTTTTATTTTATGCATGTTTGTGTGTTAATTGGATGAGTTACAATATTTGAAATGTGAAATTTTAACTTTAAATTTCACCTTATTTAATTTATTGCATATCATATAGAATCAACGACACTCGACGACGGGGACTACGAACTGGTCTTAGGACAAGACCAAGGCTTCCCAGAAGAGCCAGCGCAAGTCGTTGAGGGACTAACTGAAGCCCCGAACCTGAGTTCGGAAGCCTCTGACTCTCCTGCCCCCACCCCCACTCCAGAAGGCAAGCCCCGGACATATCCCATTACTTTATTTACACTGCAATCTATGTCTATCTATATTATATCTTGCATTAAGTCTAGGAGTTGAAGTGAAACCTTAGATACATAAATCCTAGGAATCCAATGTAATGTTTCCGAGTCCTTATCGGTTAGATGCTTCGCTAATAGGACCGGTAGAAGTCGGGTGATTTCCTGTCACTCGCGCGATATAGGAGTTACATGTTTACATTCCTGCAACCACTATAAGGATGACGGACAGGGTCATGTGTTGTATCATGACCTGGAAGTTTACCCTGTCTGTTTTGATAAAAGCTTTAAGGTCGAAATGTGTGGTAGTGGTGGCTAAGTTTTTGAAAGTACTAACCACATACCGCGAAATATGGTAAGCGGTAAGCCTAGTACCCGAATGGCCCGGCAAATGGACTTGTCTCCACCACTCGACTTTTATTTTATGTTTACACGCACCGACGTGTGGGAGTACGTTCTGCAAGGCAGACAGGAATACGGGTTTTGTAGTCGCGCTACAGACGTATGTCCTGCACACATTGGGTGTGCGTACGGTCCTGCAGTCGCTTGTGGTGGCCCTGATCCATAACCCGGAATATGAGGGAAACGGTTGCTTTGGAACACCCTGTTGGTATTCCGAGCGTGTGAGTTAGGTTTACCTTGCAAGGTTAAATTCGGTTCGAATCGTCCGCCTCTCACGAGGATTGAGACTGCTTAATCCTTCTGCCACATTGAGTAAGAAGTGGAACTAATGATGGATAATCTTGATGGATGGTAATCACTACCTTTCTTGCTTAGTGTAGGTGCTAATCTAGAATAAAAACTCAACTAGAAGATGAAAGCTAAAACTTGCAAGTAGTACATACTCTTTGTTGCTTTTCAGCTGAAAATAAACCCAGAGCCTTTACAATGCCTTCATGGGTCTAGTTATGGGCTAAGTATACCCAGCCCCGGGTAAGTCTTGCTGAGTATTAGAATACTCAGCCTTGCTAATGTCTGTTTCAGGTATAACCTACGAGAGTACCACGGACAACCTTGTGTGGCCAACGTCCGTTCCGTTTGGCTGGTCCGTGGAGTGGGATCCGTCCCCGGCCGGCACAAACCCTCCGGAGTGACGCCAGGCCCTGGGCTAAGCTTGGTGTTCGCCTTCACGACGAATGTAGTCGCGTAAAACTTTTTCTTTCGCTGTGAATTGGACAAGTTGTTATGCTTGTCAGTTAAACATGGTTTTTGTATAAGTTTACTTATCTTTAAACTCAGTTTGTAATAATGTATGTATGGCTGTAAATTAAAAATTGATGAGCTATTCCGGGATGTGAATTCGCCTTCGTGCGAGATAAACCTGCTTCGATCCTGCTGAACTGTGGTTGCACCGGGCGGAGACCCGACAGACCGAAGGATTGTTCCGTTTGAAGTGCGCTGAGCTGATTGCAGTTGTATGGCGATCAATAGCGCACTTGAGCCGGAATAATTCGAGCGGTTCTGCCACAGCGGCATACGTGGCAAATCATCCGGAAAGACATCCGGGAATTCAGACACCACGCGAATACCATCCGTGGGTCTAGCCTCCATCTGATGAAGAAATCCAGAAGGCTCGGTGGCACCAACCGTAACCTCCTGACCATCCGGTGCTGCCAGAAGAACGGTCCTCTGAGCACAATCTATCCGGACTCCCCACTTGGCAAGAGTCTCCATCCCGAGGATCACATCAATACCCTTGGTGTCTAGCACCATCAGATTTGCACTGAAATCTACCCCCCTTATGGCCACACTGACTCTGGGACAGAAGACATGAGACCTCAACTGCCCTCCCGGTGAAGATACTAACATGCACCTCTTTAATGTGCTAGTAGGAATGCCATGATGCTCAACAAAAGACTGGGTGATGAAAGAATGCGTAGCGCCGGTATCAAAAAGCACTGTAGCAGGATGGGTGTTGACCATGAACGTACCAATAACCACGTTAGGAGCCTCGGCCGCTGACTCGGCCGTCACGTGGTTCACCCTGCCCTGAGCTGGGGCCTTGGGTGGTGCTGCACGCCCCTGCTGTCCTGCCTGCGCCTTCCGAGGGTAGACGTTGGCGTAGTGCCCCGGCTCGCCGCAGTGGAAGCACACTCGAGGAAGTGCAGCGGCCTGCTGCCCAGGAGGGGGAGTGGGCGCTCCCTGCCTCTGAGCTGGTGGAGCCGGAGGCGCTGGAAGCCTCTGACCCGGTCCCGCCTGCGGCTGAGGATGAGGCGGAAACTGCTGCCGCTGCTGGTACTGCTGGGGCGGCCTCTGCTGCTGCTGCTGCGGTGGATGCTGATAGCGGGGACGAGTGTTGCTGCCCGAAGAGGATGGAGCCATCTTCCTTTTCTTATCCTCAATCTCCCGGCGCTTACGCTCGGTGTTGAGGGCAGCATCAACCAGCTGGTTGAAGTTGTCGAAGCGGTGGTTCAGCAGCGCATACTGGATGTGATCATCCAGTCCCTCCTTGAAATACTCCTGCTTATCGCTATCACGGGCGACGTCAGCAGGGGCATAGCGGGCCAGCTGAAGGAAACGGTCACGGTACTCCGTCACCGTCATCGATCCCTGAAATAACGAACACAGATAGCAAGGATAGAATCGCTCAATATGCAAGGCTTACGAAAGAGATCAAGGATAGATCGAAGCTGAAAAAAAATCGCAGAGATTTTCGTTCAAATTTACCTGCTTAAGGGCACGGAACTCCTTCTGCTTCACCTTCATTATGCCCTCAGGGATGTGATGGTTCCTGAAGCGCTCACGGAACTGGTCCCAGGTGAGAGCATCACGGTCCCGAGCCGGGTAGGACTCCCACCAGTCGAGAGCGGAGCCTCGCAGCTGCCCTGCTGCGTAAAGGACTCGCTCCTGGTCGTCGCACTGCGCAACAACCAACTGGCGCTCCACCGAACGAAGCCAGTCGTCCGCCTAGAGTGGGTCCGTGGCGTGAGAGAAGGTCGGAGGGTGACCTCTCAGGAAATCCGCACGCCGATCACGGGGCTGAGGTGGCGGTGGAGGTGGCTTTGGGCGTCGATCTGCTGCAGAGCCTGAACGGTATTGTTCAGGGTCGCCATCATCTGCATCTGGAGCTAGAAGAACTGCTCCGGGGTCAATGGTGGCGGCATCGGCAACGGCTGACCAGTACCCTGGTTGTTCTGCTCCTGCTGGTCAGAACCGGAACCGGTGCGCCTGGTGTTCACCATCTGATTGCAACAAACAAAATTTATAAGAGATAGATAGGGTATAACTTCGGGAAGGAAAACTTTGACAGGATAAAATAGGGAGAAAGGAATGTACGGTTTTACCCCCCACGTTCTATCTCAATTTCATTACTCGATTCAAGTTTGCGTTAAGATCGATTTGCATCAAGAGATTTACTTCTAACCTATGCAATCAACCAAAAATCCAAATTAAACATTTGCACAATAACAAACAGTCAATATTCACAACTTAGTCGAGTTTATCACACTACTCGACTAACATACTCGTTCTAGCGCACTTTTATCAGGATAGCCTAAACTTATAGGGTTAAACGAACTCAGGCCAACTTCTACAGAAAACTCAAGCTATTTCTCAGAAAGGACCGGAGAGAGATAGCATATCAAGGACTTAAGACTCAAGGAATAGAAGCAGAAACAAATGTTTGGGTTTGCGGAAGCAGAGCAAGCGAAAAGAAGTCCCTAAACTCGACCCATTTCTATCTAGGCTTCGTCCTACAGTCAACACGGCCCTGATACCAATCTGTCACACCCGATTTATAAGAACATAAATCGAGCAATCATATATGCGCCAGGATCAAGTCACGCATATATACAACAGATTATCAAGATATCACAACAAATGTCACGAACAAAAAAAGCGTATAAATTATAAAATGAATATCTTTATTACAACTGAATCAAGAATCAGTTCAAGGAATGCGGAAGCGTAAAAGGAATACATGAAGAGTGGGGCGCCACAGGGATGTCGACTGGGAGACAAATGCCTAGAAGTCGTCGAAGCCGCTAACGTAGTCCTCCACGTTGCCGGGCACTGAGCAGCAGTCGAAGATATCCGAAGTAGAACAGAAGAGTAGAGAGGCAAGTGTGAGTACAAACTAGTACTCAACAAGTATAACACAAACTATGAGGCTCTAGGCTAGCTGACTCAACTGCATTAGCTTTTATTCTTGGCAAATTTTATTAAAGCTAGTTACTACAAGTGGATGAGTTACCTTAAACCCAAATTGCATAAAAAATTAGTCAGTATTAATTAAGAACTACTGAGAACCATCCAAACCAAAACCACCCGGGGAATCTCCCTAATCAAAGGTTGATAACCCCACTAATCAGACGGAGGATCTGGGCCGCTCATGACTGTGAGCACAGCTGATATATCAGTTTTACACTCTTGAGAGGTTGCACAACTTTACCCACAAGTCGTGAGCTACGCTAGTTGTTCATCACACTTCCTTAGGTGAGATGGCTAACAAGCACACTACGAGACCATTACAAAGGATCACATTGGTAAGGTGTAACCGCTAAGGATTCTGGATCAGCGATGATGGGGCCCACCTCCGGGGGTACAAGACACACAGCACAGACCAAGCCGGAGGAGCAGGGACCATTGAAGCTTACCACCCCTCTTGCCCACGCAGGTAAGTTACTCCCGAACCAAAATGACCTAATTAGTAAGTCAAGACCGTCCCATTCCAGTCTTGTGGTTGCGCGGTTGTCCCAGGTTGTCGCTCTATGAACCGGTCCTTATGGAGAGTGGCCAACCAAGCACTAAGCACCGTGCTGGCCCCCTAAACCATGTTTCTAACAAAAACATCTTTTAAGGACGCACAAACCACTCAAGCACACAGCACAGAGGGTCGGCTCCAGAATTAAGTTGCATAAGACCATTAATCAAATTAATTAAAAAGGACCCAGATATATTGTAGCGCAGCACCCTAGCACAACTAACCAAAATGCAACCCATAGGATATACGTAAAGGGTAAATAAGTGGCTAGGAAAGTCCTTATAGGCATACCAGATTAAAATGCAGTATGAAATTGTATTTAAAAGTGATAGGAGGTTCATGTTATACTTGCCTTCCTCGTACTCTCCCGGCTGCTGCTCGAACTGCTCAGAAGATGGCTGCTCCTGGTACTCGTCCAAAGGCTCTGCGTCTACTCACGATCATCAAGCATAGTCCACACATACACACATGTACAAACAATAGCAAACTATAAGAAAACAGTACACCAATACAATAGAACAGCACACAAAACTGGCCTAGAACTATTCTACGCGTTACAACGATCGCGTGGACATAAAGAATGCTTAAAACGGAGCTAAAACGTGAAAACTACGCTTGAAACAAGATCCAGGGACCTATTTGTAAGAAAACTGGAGGTTCTAAGGAGTTCTGCGCAAAAATCGAGGACTTAAATGCAAATAAAGGGTAGACACAGGGGCTAGATGGCTAAAAACCCTAGGGCTGGACTACGGGCATGAAAACTGGAAAGCTCAGGGGTCTAAACGAATAAAACCGGGCTTATCTGCAATTTCTTTTGAACCACTCAGGAGCGCGGGTTGTTTTCAGAATAACCCGAGGGCTCTTTAGCGAATATGCAAGGCCGAACCGGTATCTACTGATTGGGACGGTTGGATTTGGATCCTGCGGTTCTGAACTACCCTCAGCTCGATCTAATCCTGTCCACTTGTTACGGATCGAACGACCCAGGACCGAGCGGACTCGCAGGCGATTGCAAAAGGGCGCGTGCACCTGCGCAGCGTGAGGACGAGTCAGCTCTACTCGCGTGGGGAAAAAGAATTGCCACGCCACAGAGGTCTTACCGCGGCAAAATCCACATCATGCGCGGCGGCGGAGTGCCGGCTGTGCTGCTCTCCCGATCCACGGGCGCGCAACGGGCCGGAACGACCAAAGCAACGGAGAGGAAGGGCGGGGAGGTAGCTCACCGAGGCCAAAACTGACCGGACGCGCGGCGAAACAGGACCGGCGGCGAGAGCTCCATACAAATCCACCGCTACGTGGGCCGGAGTCGAAGAAGGCGGCCGCGGAGAGGTTCCTGGTGCTCGGGTGAAGTTCCTGCGGGGTCCGGTCGGAGCTAGAGCGCTGGGGAGCGGCGTGCCCGCGGCGGCAGAGCTCTGCCCCGAGCGGAGGCATGGCGGCGGCGCGTCTAGGGTTTGCTGGAGGCGGCGCTGGTGGGAATGGGTTCAAGGGATGGCGCAGGGGGATAAGAAGGGCGGCCAGGGATTTTGGGGTAGAGTTGCGGCGGGGAGGAGCCGGAAATCTCGGCCGTGCCGCGACAGCCGTTGCGGGAACAGGGGTGCGGGAGGAGGGGGATGACGGGTGGGGTCGGGCGGCCAGCGAGAGAGAAGGGGGGGCGCGGGCTGAGAGAGGACTGGGCCGAGGCACGGCCCACGCGGGGGAGGGGGAAAGGAGAGAAGGAGAATGGGCTGCCGGCTGCGGAGGGAAAAAGAGGGGGAGAAAAAGGGGTGGGCCGGCGTGGCCCATGCGGGAGAGAGGAGGGGAAAGGGGAAGCTGAGCTGGGCTGGGCCAAGGGTTTGGGGCTGCCTTGTTTCTTCTTTTCTTTTTCTTTCCTCTTTCCCAAACTCAATCCATTCACACAAATCCATTTGAATTCAACCAAATTTGAACTCAAACCCTACAACTCAACACAAATAAAAACAATGCTCCAGCATGAATGCACAAGCAAGTTGATCCTATAATAACTTTTAGTTACTTGCATTATAAAATTACTTTAAATGCGAGATAAATTAGAGAAAACCCTGGAAATTTTATTTAAGCCCAATTAAATTCCTTAAAATTAGGGAAAATTACATTAGGGTGTTACAAATGTGCGTTGATTACACCGATCTCAACAAGCATTGCTCGAAGGATCACTTCGGGCTACCGCACATTGATCAAGTTATTGACTCGACGGCGGGATGTGTGCTTCTGTGTTTCCTAGATTGTTATTCAGGTTATCACCAGATTGCGCTCAAGGAGGAAGACCAAATCAAGACCGCGTTCATCACCCCGTACGGGACATATGCTTACAAAACTATGTGCTTCGGGTTGAAAAACGCGGGAGCTACCTATCAGCGCGCAATCCAAATGTGCTTTGCTGATCAGCTGCATCGAAATATTGAAGCCTACGTGGATGACGTGTTCATCAAGACCAGGAATTTTGACGATTTGATTGTAGACTTGGAAGAAATGTTCAGCAGCCTGCGTAGATTTCGGTGGAAGCTCAACCCAACCAAATGCGTTTTTGGAGTACCATCAGGGAAATTGCTCGGGTTTATCATCAGCAACCGGGGAATTGAGGCCAATCCTGTGAAGATCACGGCCATCACTGATATGGAGGCTCCAGCCACAATCAAAGATGTGCAGAAGCTAACAGGATGCATGGCAGCCCTGAACAGGTTCATCTCCTGACTCGGGGAGAGAGGACTACCCTTCTTCAAGCTCCTGAAATGCCAAGATAAATTCCAATGGACGGAGGAGGCCGAGCGGGCCCTGCAAGATCTGAAACATCACGTTCAGTCTCCGCCGGTCCTTACAGCACCACTGCCGGGGGAAGATCTGCTACTCTACATCACGGCAATAACTCACGTTGTCAGCAGTGCTATTGTAATCGAGCAAGGCGAAGAAGGCCATGCATTTGGAGTGCAGAGGCCTATATATTTCATCAGCGAAGTACTCTCCGAATCCAAGGTACGATACCCGGCAGTTCAGAAATTTTTATATGCAATTCTGATTGCATCAAGAAAGTTGTGCTATTATTTCGACGAGTACAAGATCACTGTGATTACGGATTTTCCGTTGGCGGATATTCTCCATAACCAAGATGCCACGGGGCGTATATCAAAGTGGGCAGTGGAACTGGAGGATTTGTCTATTGACTTAAAACCACACACTGCAATCAAGTCTCAAGCTCTAGTCGATTTTATGGCTGAGTGGAGAGAGAATCAAATTCCAACTCCAGTCGACAAGCCAGAGCATTAGACCATGTACTTCGATGGATCTCTCAAGCTCGACAGCAGCGGCACTGGAGTCCAATTTCTTTCTCCACGAGGTGAATAGTTAAAGTATGTCCTTCAGATCCTTTGGGAGGTATCTAATAATGAAGCCGAGTATGAAGCCTTGCTTCGCGGGCTACGTTTCGCGATATCACTAGGGATCAAGCGACTACTTGTGTATGGTGATTCTCTTCTTGTCGTTCAGTAAGTCAACAAAGAGTGGGACTGCAACAAGGAGATGATGGACGCTTATGTACAAGAAGTGCGCAAGCTGGAAAACAAATTTTCCGGCCTGGAGGTTCATCATGTGTTACGGGAACACAACGTTGGCGCGGACATACTGTCCAAGCTAGGATCCACCCGTGCGCAGGTTCCAGCGGGAGTTTTCATCCAAGAGCTGAAATAGCCATCCATTAAGTCCTCACCTCAGGTAACCACTGATAATGGCCTTCACCAGCCTGATTGGGAGGTTATGATGCTTGGGGAGGACTGGAGAGAGGCTTACATCGACTTCATCCGGGATCAAAAACTTCCAGCAGGGGTGGACACAAGAAGCGCAGAGGCAGCTCGCGTCATGCACAGAAGCAAGGGTTTCATCCTGGTCGACAGCAAGCTTTATCGGCGTGGCACGCGATTAGGGGTGCTCATGAAGTGCGTCACAAAAGAAGACGGCTAGGACATATTGCGGGAGATACATGAGGGCGTTTGCAGCAATCACGCAGCTTCGCGAAACGCTGGTGGGAAAAGCATATAGAGCTGGTTTCTGGTGGCCAACTGTAGTGACCGATGCTGAAGACCTGGTGCGGAGATGCCAAAACTGCCAATTCTTTGGAAAGCAATCTCACGTCCCGGCTCACAGTCTCATCACCATACCGCCATCTTGGGCGTTTGCTTGCTGAAGCCTAGATATGATTGGGTCCTTCACAACAGCGTCAGGCGGTTTCACCCATGTATTCGTGGCTATCGACAAGTTTACTAAGTGGATCGAGTATAAGCCGATAGCCAAGCTTACGCCAGGTCGGGTTGTTGATTTCATCTCTGACATCTTGCATCGCTTCAGTTTCCCGAATACCATCATCACGGACCTGGGATCAAACTTCGCGGCTAACCGGTTCTGGGAGTTCTGTGAAAATGGGTGCATCGAGGTCAAATATGTCTCTGTTGCACACCCAAGGGATATTGGTCAAGTAGAAAGGGCGAACGGCATGATAATTGAGGGCCTCAAGAAAAGACTTTATGATGAAAACAGCAAGAAAGGAGGAAAGTGGATACATGAGTTGCCACATGTCATCTGGGGGGCTCCGGACTCAGCCATCCAAAGCCACAGGACAAACTCCGTTTTTCCTCATCTACGGCTCTGAAGCTATCTTACTAGCCGATATCATGTGGAAATCCCCACGGTTTGAAATGTACAATGAAGGCGAGGCGGACGAAGCGAGGCAGTTAGAGCTCGATTCTGTTGAAGAGGCTCGCTGCACCGCTCTTGTTCAGTCAGCCCGATACCTGCAGGGGGTTCGGCGATATCATGATCACAACGTGAGGGAACGGTCATTCAGCATAGGCGATTTGGTCCTACGTTGCATCCAAGACGAGTCTGGCCTACACAAGCTTAACTCAAGGTGGGAAGGTCCGTTCGTCCTCAAGCAGGTTATAAGACCGGGATCGTATCGACTACAATATCCCGCGGGCCAAGATGTTCCGAACTCTTGGAACATTCAGAACCTGTGCAAGTTCTATCCATGAGAAAATGTTTGGAGATAACTGATCTCCGGGCGCTCAGGTGGTCTTTTCCTTCCAAATCAATTTGTCACAAGATTCGGATTGAAAATCTCTCTGTGAACAGACGGAGGCTACGGCCATGTGCATGTTTTATATAAATTGACTTCTTGTCATGAGTTTCACGGAGACTACGGCCACGTTCATGATACATCGACTTCTTGTCACAAGTTTGGCGGAGGCTACAGCCACGATCGTGCTTTATCTATTCCTCGCCATGACCTTCAATGGTCGTTTGTGATGATGATCGCATTTTGCCCAACAATCTCGATCCGTTTGACTGGTTTATACCTAGTTTGTTGGATGAGCTCGCATGAGGAGCGATTTTGACTACATCCAGAGTTGTTGCACTCGGAGTAGTTTCTTCTTCTGCCACGAGCACGGTAGTCTTGCAGCGATGCCCACGTCCTTTCCCAACAAAATCGATCCGCTCGATTGGTTTACACCTAACTTGTTGGACGCGCTCACATAAGGAGCGATTTTGACTACACCTAGAGTCATTGTACTCGGGGTAGTTTCATTTTTCTTGCCATAAGCACGGTAGTCCCAAGACGATGCTCGTGTTCTTTCCTAACTAGTTAGGCCCGCGCGATCGGGTTGTATCTACCTTGCGGGATGGTTTCCTACCCGGAGCTGCTATGACTACTTCCTGGGTCGCTGCACCCGGGGTAGTGTCTACTACTTCGCCTTTACGTCTGGATGATAGATCAGCTAAGGCATACACAAGTAGAGATACAAAATAAGAATATATACAAGGCAATGAGTACTTGTTCTTTACACTCTAATCTTGCAGTACACTTTGTACTATCTGTTCTGCTACAGGTTGGGCTTCTTGGAGGTACTTTTTGAACTGTTCTTCAGTGCACTCCGCAGCCACTCCCTGTGCGAACATTCCAAGCGGAGCTTCTAGCCAAAAAGATTTTACAAATGCCAAGGCATGGCTGACGCATGCAGCCGGGGCATCCGTGAGGAACTTGACGACTCTTTCCGGTGTGGCAGAACCGCCTGAATTATTCCGGCTCAAGTGCGCTAGTCATCGCTATTTAGCCGATACCAACTCAACGCACTTCAAACGGAACAACCCATTGGTCTGTCGGGTCTCCGCCTGATACAACCACGGTTCAACAGGATCGAAGCAGGTTTACCTCGCACGAAGGCGAGTTTACAATCACAGTACAGCTCATCCACTTTTAATTTATAGATATGCAAATATTCTTACAAACCTTGTTCAAAACTTAAAGTAAAACTTATATAAATAGTGTCTAAATAGACAAGCTCAATAGCTTGTCCATGCTCACGGCGGAAGGAAACCAAACACGCGACTACATACGTCGCAAAGGTTGACACCATGCTCAGCCCAAGGCCTGGTGTCACTCAGGAGGGTCATTGCCAGCCGGGGACGGATCCAACTCCACGGACCAGTCATGTGGAACAGAAGTTGGCCACGCAGAACTATCTGCGGGATTCGCAAGGATTATACCTGAAAATGTTACTAGCAACACTGAGTATTCTAATACTCAGCAAGGCATACCCGGGATTGGGTATACTTTAGCCCGTAACTAGACTCATGAAGGTATTGCAAAGGGTTCCGGGTTTTTCAGCTGAAAAGCAACAAAGAGTATGATCTACTTTCGAATTTTAGCTTTCATGTTCTAGTTGATTATCCATTCTAGATTAGCAACTACACTAAGCAAGCAAGGTAGAGATTATCATTCACCATGATTATTCCATCAAATGTCATACTTCTTACTCTATGTGGCATAAGGAATAAGCAGTCTCAATCTTCGTGAGAAACGGATGATTCTGAATCGAATTCAACCTTGAAAGGGTAAACCTAACTCACACGCTGGGAACATCCAAAGATCGTTGCGAAGCAACTGTTTGCCTTTCATTCCAGGTCCTGGAACAGGGCCACCACAAGCGACTGTAGGACCGTACGCACACCAATTGTGCAGGACGTACGCCTGTAGCGCGACTACATGACCGTACTCGTGTCCGCCGTGCGGAACGCACTCCCGCACGTCGGTGCATGAGAAAAACTAAATTACGAGTGGTGGGAGGTATGTCCACTTGCCGGGCCGATTGGTTACTAGGCTTACCACTTTACCATATTTCGCGGCATGTGGCTAGTACTTTCAAACGCTTAGCCACCACTACCACACACTACGACCTTAACAACTTTTATCAAAACAGACAGGGTAAACCTTCAAGTCATGATACAACACATGACCCTGTCCATTATCCTTATAGTGATTGCAGAATTGTAAACATGCAACTCCTATATCACACGAGTGACAAGAAATTACTCAACTTTTACCAGTCCTATTAAGCAGAGCGTCTATGGGATAAGGACTCGGGTACAATACATTGGATTCCTAAGATTTTATGCAACTAGGGTTTCATTTCAACTCCTAGACATAATGCAGGATATATAAAATAATGAAATTGTAATAAACTGAAATACTGGGTTATGCATCGGGGCTTGCCTTCTTGAGTAGGGTTGGGGGCAGGGATGTCAGAGACTTCCGAACTTTGGTTCGGGGCTTCAGTTAAATCCTCTGCGATGTTTATCGGGTCTTCAGAAAACCCTTGGTCTTGTCCCAAGACCAACTCGTAATCTCCATCGTTGAGCGTTGTTGATTCTACATGATATGCAACAATTTAATTGAGATGGTGCTTGAGTTAAAGACTTTATTTCACGATAAAGTTGCAATCCAATAATTAACACACATGAACTCATGAAACAAGGGGGTTTAGTCTTGAATTATCATTTATAATTAAGTTATGATTATAGTATTGGATTTACTGGAAACAGGAACTAAGACATTTGAATTTGAATTCAAATTTCAAGTTTAAATTCAAAATTGAGGTAAATAGAATTATAAAGTCTTGAAAATTTAATTATAGACTAATTATCAACACATTAGATTATGACAAAAAGATCTAACTAATTAAGCCTAAGGAACATGCTTAGTTAATTTCAAATCATCTCAAATTTGAATTACCCAAGTTAAAAACAAATTAAACTACAAAACAGTGCTAAGTTTGAAACTTTTACACAAGCTCACACATGGCTTATAGAAGCTACCTACCAAAAATCACAAGAAACAAAGCTAATATGTAGAAGTTATGTACAAAATACCTTTTAACCTTAAGTTCAAAAAATATTCAAAAATATTTAGTTTCAAACTAAACTTCATTAATAAATGTTGTAGAGTTTGAAGGCTAGTTTCCAAAAAAATTAGTTTGGCAATTTTTGGATTTTTCTACAGTTTTCTATGAATTTTACAAGGCAGCAGCATTAATCACATGAAATAACAAAACACTTGGGGGGGGGGGGTCTCAGTATCTTTGCGCCTGGGTCCCTGGAACACTAAAAACCCTTGCACTTATGCCCCTGCCAGGCCCCGACGGCGGCCAGCCGTTCGGCTCCGGCATGTTCCCACCGGCGGCGAGGTCGCCGGCGGGAAGGGGCCGGCTTGGCACGACCAACAGTGTGTGGGGAGTCGGTTGGAAAGGGTGGGGCTCAACGGGCAGGGGTGGAGCATTGCCGGCGGCGAGGAGGGGCGGCGGCCGTGGCGGTGCATCGCCGTTCCCAGTGAAGGGCCGACGAACATGGGGATCTAAAGCACGCAAGAGCACCAGGGGGAGATGGGGATGCGATTCCCATACTTGAATTGGCCGAAGAAGCAGTGGAAGTAGGTTGTCGACGGTGAGGTCGAGCTCGGGCGGCTCCGATGAGAGGCGGCTCGGGGTGGGAGCAATTCCGGCGAAGGAAGGCCGGGGGCTGGACCGGATCAGGTCGGGTAGCTAGGGGAGGAGGTGAGGGAGCGGTGTGCAACTGGAATTTGGGCGGGGTGGAGTGGTCGAGGGGGAACTCCGGCGAAGGAGTGCGGCAGCGGCTCGGTGTCGCGAGGACGAACAAGAGGGAACATACGAGGGAATGGGGCTCGGGCTGATCTTTATAGGAGGGCACGGCATTGTAGAAGAGAGGGAGAGGGAGGGGCAGTCACGGGCCGAGCCCAGGACGGCGGGCGGCGCTGGCGTGCTCGACGGGGTGGCGTGGCAGCCGCTCGGGATCGACTGCCCAACGTGGCCCAGCGAGGGGAGGACAGCGGAGGCGGCGTGGCGGTGGGAAGAGGGGTGGGGCGACGCATGGAGGTGGTGCAGAGCTGCAGGTGCTCGGGGGGAGGCCGGCGGCAGAGATAACGCGCGCGGCAGAGGAACAGAGGAGCTCAGGGACTCGAGGAAGACGATGGAGGACCCGATTGCAAAAAGCAGAGAATACAGGGACCTTACAATAATGTATAGATAACTTTCCAACCATTGCTCAAATGGAGATGGGCCCAAAAGCAAAAGTGTATGGTTTTTCAAAATGTACAACTTTGCTTTAAGGTCCATCCACAAAAGAGCTAAGGATTTGCAATTAATTTGAAATTTAACAAGATTTCTAAACTTTGCATAAATCCTATTTTAAAATTACACCACATTTATATCCAAAGGGTAGTTTCACCTACTTTTGCGATTTAAACACAAGTTTTTAACTTTTGCAAAACAACCCACATACTTTTGAATTCTACCCTACATGTTCACCCATTTAGCACAAAAGGACCTTTATTAAAATATAATTATATAAATAACCCTTTTTCCCTTAGCATTTACATTTTTAAACACACTTTTACCCTTATTGCACATAACACCATACTTAAATTTAGGGTGTGACAACACTAATTACCTGAGTGTCACAGCCTTCCCCCCTAAAAAGAATCTCATCCCGAGATTCCGGAACAGAATAGATTTGAATGATCAAGTCCGGAGGTTGGCTTGAAAGAAGTCTGGGAAATTATGCTGAAGATAAGATTCAGTTTCCCATGTTGCTTCTTCTTCCGTATGATGGTTCCACTGAATCTTGAACATCCTAATGGTTTCTCTTCTAGTGCTTCTCTCTTTGGTGTCTAGCACTCTAAGTGGATGTTCTGTATAGGTCAGATCAGGCTCGATTTCGATGGCTTGGGAATCGATGATTTCGATAGGAATTTTAACACACTTTCTGAGTTGGGATACATGGAAGATGTTATGGATGGCCGCTAATTGAGAAGGAAGTTGAAGACGGTAAGCTACGGGTCCACAGATTTCCAGGATTTCAAAGGGTCCGATGTATTGAGGAGCAAGTTTCCCTTTTACGCCGAACCTTTGAACACCTCGAGTAGGAGATACTCGAAGATACACAAAGTCTCCGATTTGAAACTGTAATGGTCTTCTTCATATATCAGCGTAGCTTTTCTGTCGAGATTGGGCTGCCTTTAGATTGTTCTGGATAATCTTTATCTTATTCTCTGCTTCAACAACTAGATCAGGTCCAAAAATTTTACGCTCGCCGGTTTGTGACCAACTCAAAGGAGTTCGGCACCAGCGACCGTACAATGCTTCGAACGGGGCCATTTTAAGACTAGTCTGATAGCTGTTATTGTAAGAAAATTCTGCCAGTGACAAGCATTTATCCCAATTCTTGTCATACTGAAGGATGCAGGCTCTAAGCATATCTTCCAAAATCTGATTTACTCTTTCAGTCTGTCCATCCGTTTGAGGATGATATGCAGAGCTTCGGATTAACTTAGTTCCAAGAGCATCTTGAAGTTGCTCCCAGAATCGAGCGATGAATTGTGCTCCACGATCAGAAATTATCGTCTTAGGTATTCCATGAAGACGAACAATTTGATCTAGGTAAATCTCGTCATACCTTTTGACATTATACGTAGTATTCACGGGAAGAAAATGTGCAGTCTTGGTCAATCGATCCACGATTACCCAAATAGAGTCATGCCTCAGAGAAGTATTAGGCAGGCCAACAATAAAGTCCATACTGATATCCTCCCACTTCCAAGAGGGAATAGGTAGAGGTTGAAGAATACCAGCTGTCTTCAGATGACTGGCCTTGACTCTTTGGCAGATATCACATTCTGAGACATACTTAGCAATTTCTCGTCGCATACGAGTCCACCAAAAGTTTTGTTTCAGATCCTGGTACATCTTTGTACTGCCGGGGTGCATAGAGAATTTAGATAGGTGGTGTGATATCCAGGTAGTTAGACAACTAGATACTAAGATTAGGTGTAATATATGTAAGCAGGATACAGTGTATACAAGTAGTACAAAGCAATAAGGGTACATTTGTAAATTATAAGTTTTAATAAAGTTTCATGTGCAAGTATGTGAAAATGTGCATAAGTGTCAAAATTTCAGTTGGCTATAGAAAAGAAAAGAGCAAAGGTTAAACAAACACTAAGGGAAATAGACTTTATATGATATTAAGGACCTTTGTGTAATTAATACAAACATATAAGGATTTACATGTGAAATGGTAAAAGATAAAAGTAAAACTTAGTTTTACCTAAGGACTAAAGTGTAAAATGAACTAGTAATGATGACTGTAGGAAAACTTGCAAAAAGACCCTAAGCATTAAAGCAATTTGTTTGAATTACAAGACAAAGTCTATAATTTGAATGGTGCTCTAAAGTTTAAAATAAAACTATATTCTTTGAGATTTTGAACTTGAACCTTAAAGCAGTCTTGTAAGATTTAAAATTTTCTACAACTTTTCTTTAGACACCTTTCTCATTAGACTTTTCTATCAATGGGAAATCTTAGTTTACAGAGGGGTCCATGGAATTTTTTGGAATTCACAAACTAGTCCTCCTGACATCTCTCTGCTTCTTCCTCCTTTGACCACCGCCGCTTCCCGCCCTGTGCTGCTCCTGCCACCGCCGTTCGCCGCCGATGCCGCGCCCCGAGTGCCACCTCCAGCTGCTACAACCTTCCACGCGTCGTCCCCTACCGGTTTCGACTTCTTTCCTCTCCCCTCCTGGCCTCACGCGCGCGCGCCAAGGTAACCCGAGGCTGCCGCCGGCCGCCACCACCTGGTCACCGTGGACAGGCCACCCCGGTGCCTTAACTCCCTCTCTCTCGCGCGTAGCAGCACTACATCCACACCCACATGCTGTTCTGCTGTCTCCCGCGTCCAATTCCCAGTAATCGAGCTGTATTCCGTCGCCGTCATCTTCTTCCTCTCCGGCCGCGCACAACCCGCCCGTGGGCAGCCCACACCAGACCACCTTCGCCTCAATCACCACCTGCACAAGCTTTTCCACAGTCCACTGGTGCTCCTCGACCACTGGTGGCCCTCCAATTTCCATTGAAAACTCGTCGCCGACGAGCACCATCCGCCGCCGCCCTCGGCCTCACCGTGGACAGCACCCCTCAAGCAATCCCGAGCCACCACATCACCCTAACCAGCACCACATCTTCACCCTGAAACTGTACGACCCATCCATTGGCTCTTTCGTGCATCACAGAGCTTTCCCGACGCTCGCCGGCGTTTTTCCTCGCCGCCGCCGCATCGGTCTCCGTCGAGTTCCCTCGATCCAGCATGTTTTCATCAAATTGATGGCACGTACACGTTCCCCATGACTCACTGGTTCTCGTGCGCAGGTTGGCTGCCGACGTTCATCGCCGGAGCACCCTCGTCGCCGTCGACCCCTCCGCCGCCGCCTCGGGTTCTTGTCGGGATCCCTCTTTCCGGCCGTTCCAACCCTCGACACGTGGTGCATAAGGACCCTCGTGAGCTCCTGTTCCTTTTCCTCCCCTTGGACCTCACCGCCGGCGACCACCGTCGCCGGAACACGGCCGCCCCCGCTCTGCTCTGTTCGGTTCCCAGCCCAAGGACTTCGGGTTAGAAGAAATAGAAGTACAGGGGGTTTCTTGCAAAGCCATAGACTCAGTGGAATAGTGCCCAGGGACCTCCTTATGTAATTTTTGTTGTCAACTTAGAAATACCATATCTCTTCAAGGAAAAATCATAAAATAGTAAACTAAATTTTGTTGGAATCTTTAGATAAAGATCTGTAACTTTTCTTTAAGGGTCGACTTCAGTTTTTGAATGTTTGATGACCCAATTTAAATATCAAAGTTAATTGCTTGTAAGCTTAAGAAATACATAGTAATTCATAGAAAAATGATAAATTAGTAAAACCAGTACTGATAATTTTCTTTTAGCATGTAGAATTGAAGAAAAATAATTATCCTTGCATTTTAGTATTATTTTCTTGTTGAATAAATTTTGTTAGGAATAAGGAGTAGTTTCCTTAGTATAATTAATAAATATAGTTTTAAAGGTTCTAAAAACATGAAAATAAATTAAGGTCCTGTTTTGTAATATTATAACATCTTATTAAAATTGTCAACCAAGAATTAGATGTTAATTAAATTAGATATAATATATTTGATTTTAAGGTAATGGTAACTTAAAAATCATATAACTTGAGAGGTTAATATGTAAAGCTTTTAATATAATTGTTAATGGGAACCACACCACCTGTTGCCCCATGCTACTAATTGAATACTTAACCTAACTAAGTTTGTTGTTTAATGAATCTAAGTAAACTTATTAGTGCTCAATAAATGACTGCCCAGTGCAGAGTAATTAGGAAATGTATCAAATAAAATATTACTTATTGGATTGCAACTTTATCGGGAAGTAAAATAAATGTAAAGGCATTCCATAACTTGTAATTCTGCATCTCATGTAGACTCGACCACTCTCGCTGACGGGGATTATCAACTGATCCCGGAACAAGAAGAAGTTTATTCAGAAGACCCCGGAACTCTTGTCGCAGATTTTTCTGAAGCCCCGAACCAAGGTTCGGAAGATAATAGTTTGACTAACCCCAACCCCACCAGCGAAGGCAAGCCCCGGACATAACCCCTACTTTACTACACTGCAACCTATATTACTTATATATATCTCTTTATGCATTAGGTTTTTAGGAGTTGTTTGGAAACTTAGTTGCATTATTCTAGAAACCAATATATTGAACACTAGAGATAGAGTCCGACTAGCTGCTCTGCTTATAGGACCGGTAGAAGTCGAGTGATTTCCTGTCACTCGCGCGATTTAGGAATTGTAATGTTTACATTCCTGTTATCACCATAAGGATGCCGGACGGGAGTTTTATGAGGTATCATGGTCAAGATGATACCCCGTCTGTGTTGTTGAATTTTGATAAGGTCGCAGTGTGTGGTAGCGGTGGCTAAGCGTTTGAAAGTACTAGCCACATGCCGTGAAATATGGTAAGCGGTAAGCCTAGTAACCAATCGGCCCGAGGAGTGGACATACCCCCCACCACATGTATTTGCTTCTTTTGGTTACTTAGTTCGACGTGTAGGCGTATGTGTTGCTGGGCAACCAGGAGTACGGGTTTTGTAGTCGCGCTACAGACGTACGTCCTGCACTTTTGTAGTGCATATGACCTGCAGTCGCTTGTGGTGGCCCTGATCCACGAGTCGGAATGAAAGGCAAACGGTTGCTTGGAACCACCCTGTGGTGTCCCAAGCGTGTGTGTTAGGTTTACCTTGCAAGGGTTGAATCTCGATTCAGAATCGTCCGCCTCTCACGATGTATGAGACTGCTTATCCCCTTTATCACATAGAGTAACAAGAGCAATTATATGATTATTAAAGATGATGTTTGAGTAAAGATTCTACCATGTTTGGATAGTTATAGGTGCTTAACTAGAATGGTTAAACAACTAGAACCTGAAAGCTAAAAATTGGAAATAAGGATCTACTCTTTGTTGCTTTTCAGCTGAAAACCCTACCCAAAGCTAAAAGCCATCATGAGTCTAGTTATGGGCTAAGATATACCCAATTCCGGGTAAGTCTTGCTGAGTATTAGTATACTCAGTCTTGCTTTCATTTATTTACTTCAGGTAATCCTTCTGATGAGCCAGCGTTCATTACACCGTGGCCTTACCCTTTGCCTGATGGTTGGTCCGTGGAATGGGATCCGTCCCCGGCCAACACAAACTCCGCCGAGTGATATTATGCCAGGGCTAGCATAATATCTGTAATGACGTCGTGTATATTAACTACGCTTTTCAAACTCCGCTGCTTTAAACAGAAACTTGAACTTGTGTTGTAATAAACTCTCCTCAGTGAGAACAAATGTTATTTTGTATATTTTTGTAATATAACTGCCTGTGGTGTAAATTATTTTGGCATTGTATCTCTGGACTCACCTTCGTGTGAGGTACCTTGTTGGATCCTGCGTTCGGTGGTTCTTCGGAACGTTACCCGACAGACCAATAGCTTTATACCGTTTGAAGTGCGAGGTAGCCCTTCATTGAGGACTCGCGTACTTGAGCCGGTATAATTCAGAGGAGATTGAGGGTATTTTAGAGATTGATTCTGAGCATGGGGATCCTATTCTTAGTCCCCATCACTCTCTATCTGGTAGTCAGTCATCTGTAGGAAATTTCGACGATTTTTAGTAAATCGTCAACCTTTGAGATGTAATCTAAGGGAATGTAATAGTTAAGTAGTCAAACCTCGCGCCATTTGATGTAACATAGATGGCCTATGTAGTGAGCTTTCGATATGCGAAGTGAGAATTATCTGAGTTACCAATGTAATATAATTTCCGGTTTTAATCATCTTGTACATTATCTTTAATTCTGAGATGAGATGATTGTACGGAATATATGCATTGTTTATGTATTCTGAAATTGGGAGTAAGGATATATGGTTAATAGTGGACATCTCCTTTATTTCAGATGGTTGGAGCTACACGAGGAACCCCGGAGGGTTTCAGGGCTGATCAGGCCAGTGGTTCTCAGCAACCACCACCACCTCCTCCCAACCTTGCCGAAGTCATGGCTCGGCAAACGGAATTGCTTAATTTGTTGGTTCAAGCACAACTGAATCAGCAGCAACAATTCCGAGGAGGCCAGGATGATCGTAATCCTCCTGTGGCTAGCTACCAAGATTTCCTCAGTACCCAGCCGCCTTTCTTTAGTAAGGCCGAGGAACCATTGGATGCCGATGCCTGGCTCCACATCATTGAGTCGAAGTTCGCTCTCCTGACCATACCATGTGCGGATTCTAGCAAGGCTTCTTTTGCTGCTCAACAACTTCGTGGTGCTGCTAGAATCTGGTGGGACAATTTCTATGCCATGCAACCTGCAGGGCATGTCATCACATGGGATGAATTCCGGGTCGCTTTCCGAGCACATTATATACCCGTAGGGTTATTGGAGCGAAAGCTTAATGAGTTTCTGGCTCTTACCCAAGGTACCAACACAGTTTTGCAATATGCACAGAATTTCAATCATCTGTGCCAGTATGCCGGGTATCATGCAGATAATGATACTAAGAAACAAGACCGCTTCCGTCGGGGCCTGAACACCAAACTCAAAGAGCGCCTGAACCTTGTGAAGGCAAATACTTTCAGTGAGTTGGTTAACATGGCCTTAACTCAGGAAGACTGCATTGTGGCGCATTATGCCGAGAAGAAGCGGAAGAACCCTGCTGGGACCTCGAGTGCTCAACCACCGAGGTATCGGGTTGTTCCCAATACGCCGCCCAGGGTACCACAACGCAATGCCCCTACGGGAAGATTGGTTTTTAGGCCGCCTCAGCAGCAAGGAAGGTTCAGACCTCCTGTGCCCCCGCAACAAGCACAACAATCTGGCCAACGGCCAAATATTCCGCAAGTGCCACAGAAAGGCAACAATTATCGCTGCTACAATTGCGGAAGTGCGGATCATCTTATCCGAGATTGCCCGCGGCCTAAGAAATCCAATCAAGGGCAGAGCTCCACCCAGGGAAACCAGAATAAGGGAAAGAAGCCGGTGATGCAAGTCCGTCAAGGACGGATTAACTTCACCACTCTTGCAGAACTTCCAGATGGAGCTCCTGTCATGTCGGGTACATTTTCTATATACCATAAACCAGTTGTTACTTTATTTGATTCCGGAGCAACACATAGCTTTATTAGTAGCAACTGTGGAACCCGACTAGGACTGGAATCTTGTTCTATCCAGGGGTCATATATGATCTCTACCCCTGGAGGAAAAATCACCTCCAACCAAATGAGTAGAAATGTACCACTTCAGTTAGGTAGTAAAGAAATAAAAACTGATTTGGTTTTACTCAGTCTAGAGGGTATTGACATTATACTTGGGACAGACTGGATGACTAAGCATCAAGTCCGGTTAGATATCTGTTCCCGAGTGGTTGAAATTGATTCACCATACTATGGGGTTACCACTCTTTATCTGCCCCAGCCAGAGTATCTGCACTCCTGCACTTATGCTATCACAGATATCAAAGTCAAAGATATTCCGATAGTATGTGAATACCCCGATGTCTTTCCAGACGATTTGCCTGGAATGCCACCAGATAGGGACATCGAGTTCATTATTGAACTTCAACCTGGCACTGCTCCAATTTCAAAAAGGCCGTATCGTATGCCTCCAAACGAATTGGCAGAACTGAAAATTCAGCTACAAGATCTTCTTGATAAGGGTTATATACGCCCCAGTGCTTCACCTTGGGGTTGTTCTGCTCTCTTTGTCAAGAAGAAAGATGATAGTCTGAGATTGTGTGTCGACTACCGTCCACTCAATGCGGTTACCATCAAAAATAAGTATCCCCTTCCCCGCATTGATATCTTGTTCGATCAATTAGCTGGAGCAAAGGTCTTTTCTAAAATTGATTTACGCTCCGGTTATCATCAGATCAAGATCAGGCCTAGTGACATTCCAAAAATAGCTTTCTCAACCAGATATGGGCTTTATGAATATCTGGTCATGTCATTTGGACTTACAAATGCACCGGCATATTTCATGTATCTCATGAATTCCGTATTTATGCCGGAGCTTGATAAATTTGTTGTGGTTTTCATCGATGATATTCTGATCTACTCTAGAACCAAAGAAGACCATGCTAACCATTTACGTGTCGTTCTTCAACGATTACGGGATCATCGCCTTTATGCCAAATTTTCCAAATGTGAATTCTGGCTCGATAGTGTGAAATTTCTGGGACATACTATTTCTAGTCAAGGCATATCGGTTGATCCAATCAAAGTTCAAGAAGTTATGGACTGGAATCCTCCCACTTCCGTCCATCAAATACGAAGTTTCCTTGGATTGGCAGGATATTATCGCCGATTCATTCCAGACTTCTCCAAGATAGCTAAACCCATGACTGAGCTACTCAAGAAAGAAGTTAAGTTCCGTTGGGACGAGAAGTGTGAGGAAGCATTTCACACTTTGAGAAAACTTCTGACGACTGCTCCAGTACTAGCTCAGCCAGATAGTAATCAGCCTTTCGATGTCTACTGCGACGCTTCTGGGATTGGCCTTGGTTGTGTTCTTATGCAAAACAACCGGGTTATTGCTTATGCATCCCGAGCGCTTCGGACTCATGAGCAAAATTATCCAACACATGATCTTGAATTGGCAGCAGTTATTCATGCTCTCAAGATCTGGAGACATCATCTTATGGGCGTTAAGTGTAACATTTACACTGACCATAAGAGCCTCAAGTATATTTTCACTCAGGCTGATTTAAATATGAGGCAAAGGCATTGGCTAGAGTTAATCAAGGATTATGACCTTGAGGTACACTATCATCCAGGCAAAGCTAATGTGGTTGCGGATGCACTTAGCCGCAAGTCACATTGTCACTGTTTAACCGTATCCACTTTTAATGACACTCTTTGCCATCAAATGCGGAGACTAAATCTTGAGATTATTCCCCAAGGTAGTTTTAAACTTGATCTCCGTTGAGTCTACTTTGCGGGATGAAATCGTCATGTCGCAGCTACATGATGAGGGTGTCAAAATCATTAAATCCAAACTATCCCAGGGAGAAGCTAAGTATCGGTGTTTTCACACTGATCGTCAAGGAGTCCTATGGTTCAACAATCGACTTGTTGTGCCCAAGGATCATCAACTTCGTAAGCGAATCCTCGACGAAGCACATTTGTCCAAATTCTCTATTCATCCTGGTAGCACCAAGATGTATCACGATCTTCGGCAACATTTTTGGTGGACCAGAATGAAGAGAGAAATTGCCAAATATGTGTCCGAATGTGATACGTGCCAGAGAGTCAAAGCCAGTCATCTCAAGGTTTCTGGTACACTTCAGCCATTACCCATTCCATCATGGAAATGGGAAGACATTAGCATGGATTTCATTGTTGGTCTTCCCAACACGTCTCAAAAACACGACTCCATATGGGTAATCATCGATAGACTCACAAAAACAGCTCATTTTCTTCCGGTGCATACCACTTACTCTGCTAAGAAGTATACCGAAGTCTATCTGGAACAAATCGTTCGGTTGCATGGGGTTCCAAAAACTATCATATCTGATCGTGGGCCCCAATTTATCGCACGGTTCTGGGAGCAGCTACAATCAGCTCTAGGAACCAAATTGATTCGAAGCTCTGCATATCACCCCCAAACTGATGGGCAGACTGAGCGAGTTAACCAAATTCTTGAAGACATGCTCCGAGCTTGTATTATTCACTATGATACAAGTTGGGACAAGTGCCTTGCTCTAGCTGAATTTGCCTACAACAACAGTTATCAAGCTAGTCTTCAAATGGCTCCTTTTGAAGCGTTATATGGTCGCAGATGTCGAACTCCCTTGAGTTGGTCTGAGACCGGTGAACGCAAAATCTTTGGACCAGATCTAGTCATTGAAGCCGAAGACAAGGTTAAGGTTATTCAATCTAATCTTAAAACCGCTCAGTCTAGACAAAAGAGTTATGCAGATAAGAGGAGAAAACCTCTGCAATTCCAGATAGGAGATTTTGTCTATCTCCGAGTATCACCTACCAAAGGCGTCCAACGCTTGGCATAAAGGGGAAGTTAGCACCTCGGTATGTCGGACCCTTTGAAATTCTTGATGTTTGTGGCCCAGTGGCTTACAGACTTCGTCTTCCATCTCAATGGGCGGCTATTCACGATGTCTTTCACATCTCTCAACTTAAGAAGTGTGTCAAAGTACCCACAGAAATCGTTGAGACAGGTACCATTGAGATTGAATCTGATTTGTCGTACATCGAACAACCTCTTCGAATTCTGGATACTAAGGAAAGATTCACCAGAAGAAGGGCAGTTAAGATGTACAAGATCTTATGGGATCATCACACCGAAGAAGAAGCGACTTGGGAGACTGAGTCTTATCTTCAAAGGAATTTTCCAGACTTCCTACAAGCCAATCCCCAAATCTAATTATCCAATTCTGTTCAGCTTCGGAATCTCGAGACGAGATTCTTTTTAAGGGGGGAAGGCTGTGATATCCAGGTAGTTAGACAACTAGATACTAAGATTAGGTGTAATATATGTAAGCAGGATACAGTGTATACAAGTAGTACAAAGCAATAAGGGTACATTTGTAAATTATAAGTTTTAATAAAGTTTCATGTGCAAGTATGTGAAAATGTGCATAAGTGTCAAAATTTCAGTTGGCTATAGAAAAGAAAAGAGCAAAGGTTAAACAAACACTAAGGGAAATAGACTTTATATGAAATTAAGGACCTTTGTGTAATTAATACAAACATATAAGGATTTACATGTGAAATGGTAAAAGATAAAAGTAAAACTTAGTTTTACCTAAGGACTAAAGTGTAAAATGAACTAGTAATGATGACTGCAGGAAAACTTGCAAAAAGACCCTAAGCATTAAAGCAATTTGTTTGAATTACAAGACAAAGTCTATAATTTGAATGGTGCTCTAAAGTTTAAAATAAAACTATATTCTTTAAGATTTTGAACTTGAGCCTTAAAGCAGTCTTGTAAGATTTAAAATTTTCTACAACTTTTCTTTAGACACCTTTCTCATTAGACTTTTCTATCAATGGGAAATCTTAGTTTACAGAGGGGTCCCTGGAATTTTTTGGAATTCACAAACTAGTCCTCCTGACATCTCTCTGCTTCTTCCTCCTCTGACCACCGCCGCTTCCCGCCCTGTGCTGCTCCTGCCACCGCCGTTCGCCGCCGATGCCGCGCCCCGAGCGCCACCTCCAGCTGCTACAACCTTCCACGCGTCGTCCCCTACCGGTTTCGACTTCTTTCCTCTCCCCTCCTGGCCTCATGCGCGCGCGCCACGGTAACCCGAGGCTGCCGCCGGCCGCCACCACCTGGTCACCATGGACAGGCCACCCCGGTGCCTTAACTCCCTCTCTCTCGCGCGTAGCAGCACTACATCCACACCCACATGCTGTTCTGCTGTCTCCCGCGTCCAATTCCCAGTAATCGAGCTGTATTCCTGTTATCGCCATATTCTGGACAGGCTAAAAGTGGGCCGTGGAGCAAGATGGGCTTGAGAAATGGTTATGATAAGCTTGCAGATCGGGTTCCGTACGGGCGTTTGGGCCCACAAGGCCGTGTAAAACTCAGGTTTAGGCAGTTAGGATTTGTGTCGTGTTTAATTAGGTTAGTTAAGGAGAGCAAGTTTACGGACTATAAATATGTACCATGAATAAACAAAAAAGAAGATTCATTCATCAACAACTCACGGCGCATCGCCTCCCCTGTTCCAGGGTTCTTCATCGGGTAAGTGCCATGCTGCCCCTGATCACGCTTCGCGTATCGGGGGCGCATTGCTCTTATTTGTTGCTTTATATGTTGCTTCGTTCTGAAGCCTTGTAGATGGCGGGTAGCATTAGTTATCGTAGTGCGTATAGAGTAATGTTATTTTTGTATCATGATCTTGCTCTGTTCATTGTTCTTGCGTGCTCCGCGATCATCGTACCTGATCATAGGTGCAATGATCGCATCTTGCTTTGTTTATGTTAATAGATCTAAATCTGTTATAGTCGTTCCTGCTCGTTAGGGATTTAGCTCAATATGTGCATGATTAGGCCTTGCAAACGAGTTGAAAGCTCCGGCAGTACGTAGTATCGGATCTTAGTCTGCATAGAGATTTCTTAAGAATCGGCTCTTTAGTTGTTCTTAGGGTCTCTGTTCGGTTGTTTGTTATGATGCTTTGCGTATTCGTTAGGCTCAATTACGTGTAGGATGTTCCGGTTGTGTAGTGAGGCTTAGCTGTCGTGGATTGGATTAGATTAATATCTTTAAAGCAAGTTTTATCTTATTATTATATATAAATGTCGTTTGACCCAAAGATCCGATCCGGTAATGATGCAATCGGCTCTTTATAGCCGATACCGGGGAGGAGTGATGAGCCGATCACGGCTCGGACTAACCTTTACAAGTGTCTGTGCTCACAGGAATTTCACGAATCACACCTTCCTGATCAGGTACAGGATCAGGTGGCACGCCTAGCAACCCCAAGCCAGGGTGTGCGCCAGATCGCTGGGCCGTTGACCGAGGGACCGGGGCCCGCCAGCCGTCCCGGAAGCCTCCCGGCTCCTCGTGTTGCCTGTCGCTGCTCGCCGGTGGGTTTCGATCGACAACACATTCTGGCACGCCCAGTGGGACCATCTTCATCGACTTCGTCATCGGCGTTTGCACAATCTTCATCGACTCCGTCATCCTCGTCGGCTCTATCAGCAGTGGTCGGCAGGATGTCAAGGGACGATCCGATCACTTACGAGGAACTCTCTGCTGAACATAAGCAGAAGTATGATGAAATCAAGACTCAGTTTGAAGCCGATCTCATCGGCTCTTTCGAAAGGACTCGCAGCCATGGTGTCAGGTGGAAGGGATTTTCACCTGAAGGTGCTCTTGATGGGGTGGATTTATCTACTCCGTCTGAAGATCGTACTAGAGCGCTGCGACAGGAAGTGAATTATGCGGTGGCTCATTCATTGCACCGACACTCGGAAAGTTTGGTTAATGCTTTTGAGCGTGTGGCTCTGCGTGTGGTCCAGGAGATTATGAAACATCAACATTCCCCAACTGGACCTGCCTTGGGAAGTCATAGAGGAGAACTGCCGTTCCAAACCAGACCACCACTACGTATACACTTGCAGCTGCAGAATCACATGGTGCTCCAGCTTATGTAGTTTATAAAGAGGGTAGTGACCCCACGGATCACCAGTTTTTCAGCGAGCCGCCTAAGGAGATCCCACATGGTTATGTGTGTATGTATATACCGGACAGTAATAATCCGGTACATCCTGAACAGAGGATAGTTGGAGGGGTTTCTGGAGCCGATGCGGAAAAACAAGCGTGGCTAGCAACTTATGCTACCGGGCCGAGTCATGACAGTACGCACTCGCCCCTGGGTTACAGACAGCGGAGCAAATCAGCAATATTCTAAGGGATCAGTTCGGCATATTACCAAAAAGGAGAGCGATCGGCTACACTAAGCCGTATCCAGGAAACTATGACTTAATCCCATTACCACCCAAGTATCGGCTCCCCGAGTTCACTAAATTCAGTGGGGCAGAAGGATCTAGCTCTATCGAGCATGTGAGCCGATACTTAGCACAATTGGGCATGATTTCTGTATCAGATCCGCTGCGAGTAAGGTTCTTCTCGCAATCACTTACGGGACCGGCTTTTGGATGGTATACCTCGTTGGGTCCCGACTCCATCCGTACCTGGAAGCAGCTGGAAGAACAATTTCATATTCAGTATCACACAGAAGCCGCGGAGGCAGGAATTGCCGATCTGGCACAACTTCGGCAGAAGCGTGGGGAAACCGTGGCAGAATTCATCCGACGCTTCAGGGAGATGAAGAATAGGTGTTATTCGACAAGGATCTCAGAAAAAGAAGCTATCGAACTAGCATCAGTGGGATTGTTAAAGCCGATCAGGGATCTGGCTTTTCAACTGGAATTCACCTCTTTGGCACATCTGGTCCAGAAACTATCGACTTATGAGCAGCGTCATCCTGAGTTATACCAAGACAGGTTTAAACGTCAGGTGGCGGCAGCTGACACGGAAGAAGCCGATGACTCCGAGGAGGAACTAGAGGTATCGGTTGCTGAGTGGGCTCGTGGTGCAAATCCCGTCCCTTGTAAGTGGCTGAAACAAACTGGTCCGGCAAAAGGGTTTGACTTTGATGTGAGTAAGGTCGAACAAATTTTCGACTTGTTACTGAAAGAAAAACAGTTGAAGTTTCCGGAAGGGCATAAGTTCCCACGGCACAGGAGCTAAAAGGAAGAACATATTGTAAATGGCATGATTCCTTTACCCACGGCACGAACGACTGCAAGGAACTCCGTCGGCAAATACAATCGGCTATTGAACAGGGCCGATTGGTCTTGGGGAAGACCGCCATGAAGGTAGACACTCAGCCTTTTCCTGGTGTAAATATGGTAGAACAAAATGACCGGTCTGCAAGGCGGCAGTTGGACTTCGCGCTCGGCATCAACATGGCAGGGATAGCATCGCGACATCAAGCCAAAAATATGAAGGCTGGTTCTAGCAATCGGCCCCAAAAAGAGAAAAAGGAATATGTCTCAGAAGAGCGGGTAAGGTACGTAAGGAATCAACGTCCAACTTCTTCTGATCTTCTCAGGAAATACGAGTATCAGTACCAGCAGCGCCTCCGGCGGGAATCTGAAGACGAAGAATATGAGCATCGCACCGGGAAGTGTTTGAAGAAGCACGAGGATGCTCGTGATCATTGGTACTGCCCATTCTTCAGGTATTGTTGGAATTCCGGTATGAGCCGATTGCCTACTGTTAGGGACTGCCCAGAGTGTGCACATATGAAGACAGAGGCAAGGGAATCGGTTTTCGGGCGATTAGGACCTGCGCCAACTCAACAGGAGCGGGTTCGGTCACCACGAAGAGAAGATGGAGAGGAGGATAGGTATCATCGCCCACGCTGGTGCCCCGATGGGCTAAATCGTTCACAAAAGCGTCGGGTTCAGAGGCTACGGAGCTTGGAAGAAGCCGAGGCCAAGTACGTCGAGACGTTGAGAAAAGCGCGACCGGATCTGGCAGAACAAGTTCATCATGAGCAGGAAAAGAAGCCGCACGTGTCGAGGAAAGAATGGCGTCCCAAGCCGACGAAAGCCGATAAAAAGGTATCGGCTGATACACACATGGTTTTTGTACTTCCTGCAGAATTCCATGCTCAGGCCTACGAGGACCATCCGTAGCCCAGCTTGATCTGGGACCACGGCCGGTGATATTCGAGAAGCCGCAAGCCAAGAATTACAAGCACTTGAAGGCATTATATCTCAAAGGGTATATCAATGGTCAGCCCATTAATAAAATGCTAGTGGATACGGGAGCGGCGGTCAACATTATGCCATATTCAGTTCTGCGCCGGTTGGGGCGATCTGCCGGGGATCTGATCAAGACTAACGTCACGTTGAGTGACTTTAATTGGCAGACTTCAGAAGCTCAGGGTGTCCTCAGTGTAGATCTCACCATCGGGAGTAAGACCGTCCCGACTTCCTTCTTCGTCGTTAGCAGCAAAAGCACCTATAATGTCCTACTCGGCAGGGACTGGATTCACACCAACTGTTGTATCCCCTCAACGATGCACCAATGCTTGATCCAGTGGGATGGAGACGAAGTGGAGGTAGTCCAGGCAGATGACTCAATCGAGATTTCGCATGCTGCCATGAGCATCTGGGATGCAGAGGACCAAGAGCCGATTTCAGGGATAAGCTTAGAGGGGTGCGACCGCATCGAGGCTACAAAAAACGGAGTGAGGCTGGTCTTATCCACTGGCCTTACGGAGTAGAAAGGTTACATGAAGGAAGTCACAATAATGTTCCCATTAAGGCCGATTCACGCGATCGGCCCCCAAAAAATGAATTTTTGGTGATAAGTGCTTTACGTAGCTGTTATGAGAAAGCCGGCTTTGACAGCCGGCCCGATTCTTTTCTTAAACACTTGGAGAATTTTGAAATATGTAAATCGGCCGATACCACCGATCGGCTGGAGATCGTTTTGTTATCTTCTTTTCCTATTTGCAGCGTTGATTTAACAGAGGACGGGAAACTAGGATATGGCTTCACATCGGCTGATGAACTTGAAGAGATCGATATTGGTCCCGGGGATAAGCCGCGGCCAACGTTCATTAGTAAGAAATTGCATCCGTCATTACGAGAGCCGATGATAGCTCTATTAAAGGAATATGCCGATTGTTTCGCCTGGGATTATACAGAGATGCCTGGGCTCGACAGGAGCATAGTGGAGCATCGGCTCCCTCTCAAAAGTGGATTTCGACCGTTCCAACAGCGGATACGTCAGATGAAAGCCGATGTCTTGGTCGAAGTTAAAAAAGAAATAGAGAAAATGATAGAAGCCGGATTCATCAGGGCTTGCAGGTATGCTGAGTGGATTTCAAGTGTCGTACCCGTACAAAAGAAAGATGGCCGATGGCGGGTTTGCGTGGATTTCAGAGATCTTAATAGGGCCACTCCGAAGGATGAATATCCGATGCCTGTCGCAGAAATATTAATCAATGCGGCTGCCGGCCACAAGATTTTGAGCTTTATGGATGGTAATGCTGGATACAATCAAATTTTCATGGCTCCTGAAGATATACACAAAACGGCGTTCAGAGTACCCGGAGCGGTGGGACTGTTTGAATACGTGGTTATGACCTTCGGATTGAAAAATGCCGGAGCAACGTATCAGCGTGCCATGAACCACATCTTCCATGACCTAATCGGCAATCTGGTAGAAATATACATCGATGATGTCGTGGTCAAGTCAGCATCGGTCGAAGGGCACCTAGATGATCTACGGCAAGTTTTAGAACGAACCAGAAAATTCGGGCTCAGGATGAACCCGAAAAAATGCACTTTTGGTGTAACAGCTGGGCAGTTCTTGGGTTTCCTGGTTCATGAAAGAGGGATAGAGATCGGCCTAAAAAGTCAAGAGGCCGTGCGTACTATGGTGCCGCCCACTAACAAGAAAGAGCTCCAACAACTTATTGGCAAAATTAACTTTGTCAGGAGGTTTATCTCTAACTTATCTGGGCGGATTGAACCCTTTATGGAACTGGTGAAGATCAAAACCAATGAAGAGTTCCGCTGGGGGGCAGAACAACAACGGGCATTCGAAGAAATCAAAGACTATTTGTCGAGACCACCTGTGTTGGTGCCACCGCAACAGGACAGGCCATTTTACATATACTTGTCAGTCGGTGACACCTCTATCGCTTCGGTGGTAGTGCAGTTATACGACGGCAAGGAATGGGTGGTATTTTATCTCAGCAGAAGGATGTTGGACGCCGAAACAAGGTACTCTGATATGGAAAAGCTTTGCCTTTGTTTGTTTTTTACATGCACCAAGCTTCGTCACATCCTGCTGTCGGCTGAGGTAGTCATCATCTGCAAATCGGATGTTATAAAGCACATGCTATCGGCTCCTGTGTTGAAAGGCCGATTAGGCAAATGGATGTTTGCATTATCAGAATTCGACATCCGGTATCAACCCGCGAAAGCAGTTAAAGGGCAAGCACTGGCAGATCTCATTGCTGAGAGGGTTAATACCAACATAGCAGCACTTGCCGTACGAGCCTGGGCCATGTATTTCGATGGATCCGTCTGTGGAGATGGTTGTGGAATCGGCATCTTGCTGGTATCGCCTCGGGGGGCAGCCTACTCTTTCTCAATTAGGTTACCGGCCACCTGTACTAATAACCTTGCAGAGTACGAGGCGGTGCGCAAAGGCATGGAATTGCTCCTGGAAGCCGGAGCTGAAGCCGTGGAGGTCTTCGGAGACTCCAAATTGGTAATTTCCCAACTCACCGAGGACTACAGGTGTGAAAGTGAGATATTATTTCCAGTATGGGTGCACTGCCAGGAGCTGATGGCCCAGTTCAGGTATATAAATTTTTATTGGATACCTAGAGCTCAGAATGCAGAGGCCAATGATCTTGCGCAGCTGGCTTCAGGATACAAAGCCGATGGGCCCAGACATCAGGTGTACTTCCTGGACCAGGGAGATTGGAGAGCCGATATCTTCAATTACTTGAAGGATTCGGCTCGGGGGGCACCCAGGAAGATACGCTATAAAGCCATGAGGTACGTCCTGATAGGAGATGATATGTTTTACAGGACCTTGGAGGGGCTGCTGCTCAAATGTCTAGGCCGACCGAGTCCAGTCGGCTCCTGCACGAAGTTCACGAAGGAACGTGCGGGACTCATCAGTCAGCTCACAAGATGAAGTGGCTAATTAGGCGGACAGGATACTACTGGCCCACTATGCTTGAAGATTGTTTTAAGTATTATAAAGGATGTCAAGCATGCCAGAGGTTCGGAAAAATCCAGATAGCGCCAGCGTCCGTAATGAACCCCATTGTTAAACCGTGGCCATTCAGAGGCTGGGGCATGGATATGATCGGCAAAATTAATCCTCCATCTAGCAAGGGTCATCAGTTCATTTTAGCTATCACAGATTATTTACCAAATGGGTGGAAGCTGTCCCGATGAAGTCAGTAGCATCCAAAGATGTGATTCATTTCGTCAAGGAACACGTTATTCACAGGTTTGGGATCCCACAGACTATAACAACAGATGGTGGCTCGGTTTTATTTCGGAAGAATTCAAGAAGTTTGCTGTCGATATGGGTATCAAGCTGATTAGGTCGTCTCCTTATTACGCCCAGGCAAATGGGCAAGCCGAAGCATCTAATCAGAGCCTTATCAAGTTAATCAAGAGGAAGATCGATGAATACCCCAGGCGCTGGCACGAAGTTTTATCAGAAGCATTATGGGCATATCGTATATCTTGTCATGGGGCAACAAAAACTTCTCCTTATCATTTGGTCTATGGGCAGGAAGCCGTGTTACCGTGGGAGATTACAGCCGGGTCCAGGCGCATAGAGTTCCAGAATGACTTATCCGCTGAAGAGTATGCTACTCTAATGAGTGATAATGTGGAGGACCTCACGGAACTCAGGCTATGGTCACTAGAAAAGATTAAGGAAAATAAGGCTAAAGTAGCCCGTGCATATAATAAAAAGGTCAAGCCAAAGGAATTCCAGGTAGGAGATTTGGTTTGGGAAGCGGTATTACCGTTGGGAACCAAAGACACAACATATGGCAAATGGTCCCCAAACTGGCATGGACCGTATAGGGTTGACCAGGTCTTAACCGGGAACGCATACATGCTTGAAGAATTGGACGGCGTCAAGTTTCCGGTAGCAGTCAATGGCCAACACCTAAAGAAATATTTCCCAAGTATGTGGGTCGACGAACAGTAAAGCCGATATCACCCATCAGGCAAGAAGCCGATGCAACCAGCAGGTTAAGAAGGGAGGTGAAGGTTAAGTCGACGACCTTAGCATTGGCAAGATAGGAAATAGGAAAAGGGCCGATGAGCGCTGATCGGCCCGAACAATGATAGAAAGGATTAGAACAGCCGATGCGTTGCCATCGACTTTAGAAGTTTTTGCTTATGGCAATCGAAACACTACAAATTATCAGACAGCCGATGCACCACCATCGACTTTAGGCTCATTACACGGAGACACAGCGGGTTCACTACATACAGATACAAAGTTTATCCTAAACAGGGCTACTGAAGGAAGGCATCTATAGCAGCAATAGCATCAAGACGGATGCGGTCGACCTCAGCGAGTACTGCCTCATCATCTTCGTCCGCCCCCGGCACCACTTGTTTGCTCAAGTTGCTCAGCTCGGTCAAGTCCGCCTGCACCTCGGAAGTCAAAGCTTCTGCCTCCTGCTTAGAACCCGCAATGAGATCCTTCTTCTCCTGGATGCGCTGCTTGGTGGCCCGGACTTTGGCCTCGAGGTCTTCCAGTTCTTTCTCCAAAAGCCGAAGCCGACGGGCAGAAGCGGATGTGTCAACCTTCGCGTCGAGTGCAGCCTTCTTCTTGTTGATCGACTGACACATCTCAGCGATGATGGTCCTTAAGAGTGATTGGGAACGCCGAGTCTCGATCCTGCGGCGAGCTTCTGCCACTTTTGTTTGGAAGGAAGAAAGGTGTCCGGCCGGCAAGAGCTTGGCCTGGAGACTCACCGGGAGCTGGGAACTGACCTCGTCAAGGATCTGTTTAACTGCACTGGAGTCTTGAATCAGCGCGGAGATCGGACCCAACAGAAGCTCTTTCACGCGGAGGAGCCGATCAACAGTGCTGGTCAGGCCCGAGGAAGAGTCAGCGGCTTCCAGTATGGTCGATCCAATCGTGGCGGGATCAAACGCGAGGAGTTCTGAAAGGTCCAGGTTCTGAAGAAAAGAGGGTAAGCAAGGTATTGCAGGAGAAGGCCAAAACAATTACAAAGGGAGAGGGAAAGACATACCTGTCCTGAGAAGGAAGTAGCAATGGCCAACGAAGGGACGATCGGCTCCCGGGGGTGCACCCTTCCCGAAGTACGAACGGTAGCAGCAGAGGCCGCCTGAACCGCACCCTCGGAAGAAGAGGCAACAGCCGACGGGGCAACGGTCGGCTCTGCGAGAGGGATGGCCGATGGGATGGCAATCGGCTTCGCGGGACGTACCTCCCGTGTAGGGGAATCAGCAGTGGCCGAAGCGGTAGAGGGTCCTTCCAAACAGGGGCCAGCAGGGGATGAAGACACGATCGGCGCCTGTGGGCTCGGTGAGGCAGCTGGGACAACAGCTGATGCAGAGGGATCCTCCAAGGTCGTTGCGCCCGGATCACGGAGAGTAATCAGGGCCCTAAGAGGCACATTCACGTCTTCTGGCGCCCCTGAAGATGAACCTTTCTGGCATGGGGGCTCCTCCTCACTGGAGACTTCTACAACGGCAGGCTGCAAGAGAAGAGAGCACCGTTAAGGGAGACATGAACAAAGACCCGATTGCAAAGCGAGAGAAAGGGCCAAACCTGGGCGATGACTGGAGATGACGGAACAGGAGAAGTTGGTGTGGCTTCCTTCCGGACCTTCCTGACCAAAATCTTCCTCGTTTTGGCGCGAGCTCGGGGGGCAACGGCTTCCAAAAGCCGTTTTCGCTTGGGGGTCAGCTTAGCAGTGCTCGGCTGAATCTGCATTATGCTTTTTGAGGGAGGAGGCGCATTCTTGCCGAAGAGAACCACTGGAGCAATCGCCAGGAAACGAAAGGGCGATCCATCTTCGTTCATCGGCTCTGGGCCATCTTCTTGCTGCAGAAGCAGAAAATGGAGTCAGAAAGGGGGGCCAGTAAAAGTTGAAAGAAGAAAGACCAATTAAAGGCGGTACCTCTTCAACCGGGATATCTTACTCAGGATGGATTTGCTGCAGCATCGGGCCCAGAGCTTTTCGGAAAACATGAGTTTTCCACATCGACCACCATCCCTCAAAGTCAACGGCCGAAGAAGTAAAGGAAAGATTGACGGGAACAGACAAGGGAAGGTCTGTGAACAGATTATAGCACCTCTGGGCGGTTAAAGCGTCAGGAAGGTCCACCCTGCTTGATGTCAACAGGTGAAGAAGGAAGTGGGGAGGCACCTGCGCAAGACCGAACTGCCGGGCTGCTACGACCGGCTGATAAAACTCGTAACCAGGCTTGAGGATCCGGTTAGAGGTACTCATGCCAACTGGGAGGAGACAAGGCCGAACCATGATAGAATAAAGACGCCTGGTGTCGGCATCATAGCCAATGTCGGCCAGTCGGAAGGTAGCCGGGTTCTCAAAGAGCTCGGAATCGGCATAAGGAAGGAAGTTCGGGTTGTCAAGGCCTTTGTAGAAAATCCGGAGCCATCGGGAAGCATCTAGAGGGTTCAGTTTCCCGCCAGGGAGACTATACAAAGCCTGCCCAAAACTGGTACACCTAATCGGTCTCCCACTCAGATCAGGGAAGGAATTGCCGAGTAAGGAAGGAAAATCAGGGTCAGAACTTTGGAAATAAAGACGAGCCCACAGCTGGATAAACCACCATGGGCCACCGGTCCTGATTTTCTTCTGAGAAAGAAGGCTAGAAGTCATCAAATGGAGATATCTGTAAAGCTCCCCGAGAAATAACCTACCAAGGCCAACAGATTGACCCCTGGCCAGCTCATAAGCTAAGGAGAGGTAATTCTTAGTTGGGGCAAGGGAAGGGCCACAGAAGAGGAAATGTTCGAGCCATAGGTTCAGAAAGGCTGTGTGTTCCTTCTCTGTTACAGGGCCCTTGCTTTTCTGGTGCTGGCCCAGGTATGTGCTCCAGTTAGTGCACTCGGTTTTGGATGACAGTTTATATGGGACCACAAGGAGGCTGTAAGCAGAGGGGCACGTTGATGATATGTCCAAGCCAGTAATCATCATAACATCTAGCAATGTTGGTGTTAACGGGCTGTGCCCGAAGAGAAAGCAATTCAAGGCGTCAGACCAGAAATAGCCGATGGTTTTCAGAAGGTTCTCGTCTTTTTCAAGGGGAGAGAGGGACAGAGACAGAGCATCGGCTATCCCGATGGACTCCCATAAGGGCTGGTAAGCGCCTGCTACTCTGTTGTACCAAGCCATCCAGTTTTCAGGAGGATTCGGCCAGGCACGGAGGCTGTCCGACCAAGATTCTAGGTCTATATCTTGACTCACAAAGGGGATCCGATTGGCTTCACAAGAGATCAAATCTATGGGTTTCTCATAGGAACGAGGCCCTAGGCAGAAAGAATTGGGGGAAGAAGGGTGCGGCAAGAAGATATCGGAAGCCTGAAAAAATCCCAAGAAAAAAAGGCAAGATTGCCGAGGGAGGGATTAATTAACCGCGCAGCAAAACTTGCAGATGCTGTGTTAAAATTAATGAGGGGTCGGAGTTCACCTTCAGACCAAAGACATCGGCGGCGGTGCGCGAAGACTCCGCCATCGGGAACCTTGAGTCGGGATCCTGGAGAGCGGATCTAGGTTTGGCGGCGCAGGATCGGATATGTGTCTCAAGGACCGGGAAGGATCTTGCGGTTAGGGTTTTGAGTGAAGGGGATCGGAGTTGATCTGGATCCCAGAATCTTTGGAGATTTGTGTCAGGTGAAAGGCCAGCGGAAGGGTAAAGTAAATTGAAGGGTTATTTCAAATCCGGATCGGCATACTCTGAAGCCAATGCGCTGCCATCGGCTCCTGAAACAGATAGATTGCGCACAAAAGGAATTGCTGGTACAAAAGTAGATTTTATTCACAGCAGGGTAACATACACAAAAGAGGAGTTAACTGCTCCTAAAGATGGCCTAATGAGAATATTACAGTCTACCACCAGTATACGCCGGAGGTCTTGCGGCGCTTGGGCGACGGAACAACGCTTGGGCCACTGTCGCCGGTGTCGCTGCTGCTGTCGCCGTCATTCCCGTTATCGTCGCTGGTGAAGCTGTCGTCGCCATCGGCTCCTGTGCTGCTATCGGAGGAATCGCCCGATGACCTGCCAAGAAGGAAGGTACCTGCCATCGGATCTTCTTCGGAGGAGAAGGAATCGGCTCTTTCCTCCGAGGAAGAAAGGTCTTCCCCCCAAGACGCGTCGTCCTCATCCTCCTCCAGCTCGGCTCCGAGGAGGAGTGCGAGATCTTCGCCATCGGTTAGGGAGTCATCATCCTCTGACCGGTAACGGAAATCCCACTCTTCTTCATCCCAATGCAGGGGAGCACGGGCTTCGTAGGCAGTGATCGGATCATACTCCGGAGTTGGTTCTCGGGAGGACTCGGATTCATAAGAAATAACGGAGGAGGCAGAAGAGGAAGAAGCCATGGTAAAAGAAGAGGAAGGGAGTAACTGGTGATGGCTGCGAGAGGAAGATGGTTGGGGAAGTTGCCGTAGGAGAGTTTATAAAGATAAATCGAGAGGTGGAGTGAATCGGCATTGTGACGGTTCCCGAGGAGCGTGGTACAGAGCGGTCGTGTCAGTTGGAAGTTGGAAAGGCACGGACCGGAAGCCGAAGGGTCAAGGTAATTTTAAATGATTCCGGAATTACCATCGCCAAAACCAGGGGGGCATGTGTTATCGCCATATTCTGGACAGGCTAAAAGTGGGCCGTGGAGCAAGATGGGCTTGAGAAACGGTTATGATAAGCTTGCAGATTGGGTTCCGTACGGGCGTTTGGGGCCCACAAGGCCATGTAAACTCAGGTTTAGGCAGTTAGGATTTGTGTCGTGTTTAATTAGGGTTAGTTAAGGAGAGCAAGTTTACGGACTATAAATATGTACCATGAATAAACAAGAAAAAAAGATTCATTCATCAACAACTCACGGCGCATCGCCTCCCCTGTTCCAGGGTTCTTCATCGGGTAAGTGCCATGCTGCCCCCTGATCACGCTTCGCGTGATCGGGGGCGCATTGCTCTTATTTGTTGCTTTATATGTTGCTCGTTCTGAAGCCTTGTAGATGGCGGGTAGCATTAGTTATCGTAGTGCGTATAGAGTAATGTTATTTTTGTATCATGATCTTGCTCTGTTTCATTGTTCTTGCGTGCTCCGCGATCATCGTACCTGATCATAGGTGCAATGATCGCATCTTGCTTTGTTTATGTTAATAGATCTAATCTGTTATAGTCGGTTCCTGCTCGTTAGGGATTTAGCTCAATATGTGCATGATTAGGCCTTGCAAACGAGTTGAAAGCTCCGGCAGTACGTTAGTATCGGATCTTAGTCTGCATAGAGATTTCTTTAAGAATCGGCTCTTTAGTTGTTCTTAGGGTCTCTGTTCGGGTTGTTTGTTATGATGCTTTGCGTATTCGTTAGGCTCAATTACGTGTAGGATGTTCCGGTTGTGTAGTGAGGGCTTAGCTGTCGTGGATTGGATTAGATTAATATCTTTAAAGCAAGTTTTATCTTATTATTATATATAAATGTCGTTTGACCCAAAGATCCGATCCGGTAATGATGCAATCGGCTCTTTATAGCCGATACCGGGGAGGAGTGATGAGCCGATCACGGCTCGGACTAACCTTTACAAGTGTCTGTGCTCACAGGAATTTCACGAATCACACCTTCCTGATCAGGTACAGGATCAGGTGGCACGCCTAGCAACCCCAAGCCAGGGTGTGCGCCAGATCGCTGGGCCGTTGACCGAGGGACCGGGGCCCGCCAGCCGTCCCGGAAGCCTCCCGGCTCCTCGTGTTGCCTGTCGCTGCTCGCCGGTGGGTTTCGATCGACAACAATTCCGTCGCCGTCATCTTCTTCCTCTCCGGCCGCGCACAACCCGCCCGTGGGCAGCCCACACCGGACCACCTTCGCCTCAATCACCACCTGCACAAGCTTTTCCACAGTCCACTGGTGCTCCTCGACCACTCGTGGCCCTCCAATTTCCATTGAAAACTCGTCGCCGACGAGCACCATCCGCCGCCGCCCTCGGCCTCACCGTGGACAGCACCCCTCAAGCAATCCCGAGCCACCACATCACCCTAACCAGCACCACATCTTCACCCTGAAACTGTACGACCCATCCATTGGCTCTTTCGTGCATCACAGAGCTTTCCCGATGCTCGCCGGCGTTTTTCCTCGCCGTCGCCGCATCGGTCTCCGTCGAGTTCCCTCGATCCAGCATGTTTTCATCAAATTGATGGCACGTACTCGTTCCCCACGACTCACTGGTTCTCGTGCGCAGGTTGGCTGCCGACGTTCATCGCCGGAGCACCCTCGTCGCCGTCGACCCCTCCGCCGCCGCCTCGGGTTCTCGTCGGGATCCCTCTTTCCGGCCGTTCCAACCCTCGACACGTGGTGCATAAGGACCCTCGTGAGCTCCTGTTCCTTTTCCTCCCCTTGGACCTCACCGCCGGCGACCACCGTCGCCGGAACACGGCCGCCCCCGCTCTGCTCTGTTCGGTTCCCAGCCCAAGGACTTCGGGTTAGAAGAAATAGAAGTACAGAGGGTTTCCTGCAAAGCCATAGACTCAGTGGAATAGTGCCCAGGGACCTCCTTATGTAATTTTTGTTGTCAACTTAGAAATACCATATCTCTTCAAGGAAAAATCATAAAATAGTAAACTAAATTTTGTTGGAATCTTTAGATAAAGATCTGTAACTTTGCTTTAAGGGTCGACTTCAGTTTTTGAATGTTTGATGACCCAATTTAAATATCAAAGTTAATTGCTTGTAAGCTTAAGAAATACATAGTAATTCATAGAAAAATGATAAATTAGTAAAACCAGTACTGATAATTTTCTTTTAGCATGTAGAATTGAAGAAAAATAATTATCCTTGCATTTTAGTATTATTTTCTTGTTGAATAAATTTTGTTAGGAATAAGGAGTAGTTTCCTTAGTATAATTAATAAATATAGTTTTAAAGGTTCTAAAACATGAAAATAAATTAAGGTCCTGTTTTGTAATATTATAACATCTTATTAAAATTGTCAACCAAGAATTAGATGTTAATTAAATTAGATATAATATATTTGATTTTAAGGTAATGGTAACTTAAAAATCATATAACTTGAGAGGTTAATATGTAAAGCTTTTAATATAATTGTTAATGGGAACCACACCACCTGTTGCCCCATGCTACTAATTGAATACTTAACCTAACTAAGTTTGTTGTTTAATGAATCTAAGTAAACTTATTAGTGCTCAATAAATGACTGCCCAGTGCAGAGTAATTAGGAAATGTATCAAATAAAATATTACTTATTGGATTGCAACTTTATCGGGAAGTAAAATAAATGTAAAGGCATTCCATAACTTGTAATTCTGCATCTCATGTAGACTCGACCACTCTCGCTGACGGGGATTATCAACTGATCCCGGAACAAGAAGAAGTTTATTCAGAAGACCCCGGAACTCTTGTCGCAGATTTTTCTGAAGCCCCGAACCAAGGTTCGGAAGATAATAGTTTGACTAACCCCAACCCCACCAGCGAAGGCAAGCCCCGGACATAACCCCTACTTTACTACACTGCAACCTATATTACTTATATATATCTCTTTATGCATTAGGTTTTTAGGAGTTGTTTGGAAACTTAGTTGCATTATTCTAGAAACCAATATATTGAACACTAGAGATAGAGTCCGACTAGCTGCTCTGCTTATAGGACCGGTAGAAGTCGAGTGATTTCCTGTCACTCGCGCGATTTAGGAATTGTAATGTTTACATTCCTGTTATCACCATAAGGATGCCGGACGGGAGTTTTATGAGGTATCATGGTCAAGATGATACCCCGTCTGTGTTGTTGAATTTTGATAAGGTCGCAGTGTGTGGTAGCGGTGGCTAAGCGTTTGAAAGTACTAGCCACATGCCGTGAAATATGGTAAGCGGTAAGCCTAGTAACCAATCGGCCCGAGGAGTGGACATACCCCCCACCACATGTATTTGCTTCTTTTGGTTACTTAGTTCGACGTGTAGGCGTATGTGTTGCTGGGCAACCAGGAGTACGGGTTTTGTAGTCGCGCTACAGACGTACGTCCTGCACTTTTGTAGTGCATATGACCTGCAGTCGCTTGTGGTGGCCCTGATCCACGAGTCGGAATGAAAGGCAAACGGTTGCTTGGAACCACCCTATGGTGTCCCAAGCGTGTGTGTTAGGTTTACCTTGCAAGGGTTGAATCTCGATTCAGAATCGTCCGCCTCTCACGATGTATGAGACTGCTTATCCCCTTTATCACATAGAGTAACAAGAGCAATTATGTGATTATTAAAGATGATGTTTGAGTAAAGATTCTACCATGTTTGGATAGTTATAGGTGCTTACCTAGAATGGTTAAACAACTAGAACCTGAAAGCTAAAAATTGGAAATAAGGATCTACTCTTTGTTGCTTTTCAGCTGAAAACCCTACCCAAAGCTAAAAGCCATCATGAGTCTAGTTATGGGCTAAGATATACCCAATTCCGGGTAAGTCTTGCTGAGTATTAGTATACTCAGTCTTGCTTTCATTTATTTACTTCAGGTAATCCTTCTGATGAGCCAGCGTTCATTACACCGTGGCCTTACCCTTTGCCTGATGGTTGGTCCGTGGAATGGGATCCGTCCCCGGCCAACACAAACTCCGCCGAGTGATATTATGCCAGGGCTAGCATAATATCTGTAATGACGTCGTGTATATTAACTACGCTTTTCAAACTCCGCTGCTTTAAACAGAAACTTGAACTTGTGTTGTAATAAACTCTCCTCAGTGAGAACAAATGTTATTTTGTATATTTTTGTAATATAACTGCCTGTGGTGTAAATTATTTTGGCATTGTATCTCTGGACTCACCTTCGTGTGAGGTACCTTGTTGGATCCTGCGTTCGGTGGTTCTTCGGGACGTTACCCGACAGACCAATAGCTTTATACCGTTTGAAGTGCGAGGTAGCCCTTCATTGAGGACTCGCGTACTTGAGCCGGTATAATTCAGGTTGGTTCTGCCACAGGTGGGCTTCATCCAATATCTGTTTACGGACCTTATGGTCCTTAGGTACAACGATACGTTTGTTGAACCATAAAACTCCTTCTGGATCTACTCGGAAGCTTTTATACTTTCCTTCTTCTTGTGTTATCTTCTGTTTAATGATTCTGACTCCTTTATTGCGCTGTTGAGCTAGAACAATGCTATCCCTAAGCGTGGCTTCAACTGAGAGATGCTTCAAGTCACCTTGGGGAATGATTTCTAGATTGAGCTTTCTCATTTCCCAGTAGAGAGTCTCATTGAAAGCTTCTACAGATAAGCAAGAGCAATGTGCCTTGCGACTGAGTGCATCCGCAATGACATTAGCCTTGCCTGGATGATAATGTACTTCCAAATCGTAATGTTTGATAAGTTCTAGCCAGCGTCTTTGCCTCATATTCAAATCTACTTGTGTAAAGATATACTTGAGGCTCTTGTGGTCAGTGTAAATGTGACATTTCGTACCCATCAAATGATGTCTCCAGATCTTTAAGGCATGAATGACTGCTACAAGTTCGAGATCATGGGTAGGATAGTTCTGTTCATGAACCCTGAGTGCTCGTGATGCATACGCAATTACTCGGTTGTCCTGCATAAGTACACAACCAAGTCCCGTTCCTGATGCATCGCAATAGATGTCGAAGGGTTTTGACTTATCTGGTTCAGCTAAAACCGGAGCAGTAGTAAGATGATCTCTGAGAGTGTGGAATGCATCATCGCATTTTTGATCCCAAGAGAATTTAACACCTTTCTTTAGTAGTTCGGTCATAGGTTTGACTATTCTGGAGAAATCCGGGATGAAGCGACGATAATAGCCCGCTAGACCAAGAAAACTACGGATCTGATGGACTGAGGTTGGGGGTTTCCAATCCATCACTTCTTGTACTTTACTGGGGTCAACGGATATTCCGTCACTAGAAATGGTATGGCCTAGAAATTTCACTGTATCTAACCAGAACTCACACTTGGAGAATTTTGCGTATAAATGGTGGTCTCTTAATCGCTGAAGAATGACATGAAGATGTTTGGCATGATCTTCTGGTTTTTTGGAATAGATCAGGATGTCATCAATGAAGACCACAACAAATTTATCGAGTTCTTGCATGAAAACAGAATTCATGAGATACATGAAATAGGCGGGAGGGTTGGTAAGACCAAATGACATGACTAGATATTCATATAGGCCATATCGGGTGGAGAAAGCAGTTTTTGGAATGTCACTTGGCCTGATCTTAATTTGATGATAGCCGGAACAAAGATCAATCTTAGAGAATACCTTAGCTCCGGCTAGCTGATCAAAGAGGATATCAATGCGGGGTAACGGATATTTGTTTTTGATAGTTACCGCATTGAGAGGACGATAATCTACACATAGCCTTAGGCTATTATCTTTCTTCTTCACAAATAAGGCTGGACAACCCCATGGTGATGCACTCGGACGAATGAAACCCTTGTCAAGGAGGTCTTGGAGTTGGATTTTCAACTCAGCCAACTCGTTAGGAGGCATACGGTAGGATCTCTTAGAGATAGGGGCTGTGCCAGGTTGGAGTTCTATGATAAACTCGATATCTCTATCTGGGGGCATTCCAGGGAAATCATCTGGAAAGACATCTGGATACTCACAGACGATAGGGATATCCTTTAGTTTGATCCCAGATGCAGCATAGGTGCAAGAGTTGAGGTACTTCGATTGTGGAAGATAGAGAATAGTAGGTTCATGCTCAGGTGAATCAATCTACACAGTTCGAGAAGAGATATCTAAAGACACATGGTGCTGGGTCATCCAATTCATACCTAATAGAACATCCATTCCGTCTAGGTCTAGTAGAAGTAAGTCCGTTTTTATCAATCGACTACCCAGCTGAAGTGGTACCTTCCTACAGATTTGATTTGATAAGGTTTTTCCACCAGGAGTTGTTATCTTATAATCTCCATTAGTAGGATAGATATCCAAGCCAATTTTAGTCCCATACTTTGCACTGACAAAGCTATGAGTAGCACCAGAGTCAAAAAGAACAATAACGGGGTGATGGTTGATAGAAAATGTACCCGTCATTATCGGTGTCCCTTCGGGGAGTTCGGAGAGAGTGGTGAGGTTCACCTTCCCTTGGCGGACCTGGACCACCTGTCTCTTGCCCTTGCTCTTGTTGGTTGGACCGGAGGTTTGCCCTTGGAAAGATTTCCTAGGTTGAGGGCAATCCTTGATAAAATGGGACAGGCTTCCGCAGTTGAAACAACGATAGTTGCTGTTTCCTTGGTTGGCTGGCGGAAAGCTCAGCCGCGGACCTTGCTGTGGTTGCTGCTGAAATTGTGGTGTCAGTGGTCGGTTGAATCGTGCGTGTTGGGGTGGTCTGGCTACCCATTTGCCAGGCAAATTGCCTTGAGGCGGGGCTCGAGGGGCATTGCTCGGGACCAACCGATACCTTGATGTTTGCGTAGTTGCTGGCCCTGTAGGTGCCTTCCATTTCTTTTCTGCTCTGTGGGCTGAGATACAATCTTCTTGAGTAATGGCCATGTTGACCAACTCATTAAAATTGTCGGCCCTTACCAAATTCAGTCGTTCTTTAAGTTTGGTGTTGAAGCCCCAGCGAAAACGATCTCTTTTGCGGGCATCACTATCCGCATGGTATCCTGCATACTGGCACAAGTGGTTGAAAACTTGTGCGTATTGCATGACGGTGCGGGTTCCCTGAGTCAGGTTCAGAAATTCATTGAGCTTTCGCTCAATGAGTCCTTCGGGTATGTGGTGCGCTCGAAAGGCAGTCCGAAACAAGTCCCAAGTGATGACATGATCAGCAGGCTGCATAGCATAAAAATGATCCCACCATAGACGAGCTGTGCCATGAAGTTGCTGGGCTGCAAAAAGCGCCTTGTTCTCATTCGAACATAGGGCAGTTAAGAGGGCAAACTTGGACTCGATAGTTCGAAGCCAAGCGTCAGCGTCTAGAGGCTCGTCTGCCTTATGGAATAATGGAGGCTGGATACTAAGGAAGTCTTGATAACTGGCCGATAAGGGTTCATCTCGGCCTCGGGATTGCTGATGGAAATGGCCCATTTGAGCCTGCACAAGCTGGTTGAGGAGTTCTGTTTGTCGGGCCATAACCTCGGCCAGATTTGGAGGTGGTGGTGGTTGCTGAGAACCACTAGCCTGATCTGCCCGGAATCCTTCCGGGGTTCCGCGAGTAGCTCCAACAATCTGAAAGAAAGGAGATATCCATTATCAACCATACCCTTACTCCAATTTCAGATGATATACAATTATCAAATAGAAATGTAATTCAAATGCTCCATTCAATCAACTCATTTTAGATACCAAGATATTGACCAAGATAATAGAACACAAGATTTAGATTACTACTTAAACACTGGTAATCCTTACATCTTACATCAGCGCACTTTAACCACTACAAGCCATTGCCTAAGTACACATGCCACATATAACACAACAAGTGGCTCTTGATCTAAATATACTACGCACTACCTATGTCACATCTTTCTACACTATCTACAACTAGACTGTCACCCACTCAACCAAAACTAAAAGTTATCAAAGTTGCCCACTAATGACTGACTGCCAGAAGAAGAATGATGGGGACTGATAACAGGATCTCCGTGCTCAGAATCGATCCCGGAGACTCCTTCGATTTCTTCAGGATCTTCTTCTTCTTCAGGAGCTGGTACGGCAGGAGGTGCTGGCTGCTGTTGGAGTTCATTGATGTGGGTGTGGGCATCATCAATCTCCAAGATGAGGTCATGGATCTGTTCTTGGAGGAACTCAATGATCGTGTTGCGTTGGGTGATTATCGCATCACTCTCATTGATCTGGTCCTCCCGATGATGAATAGTCTCATTTCAAGCAGCGATGATCCCATCTTTCTCGGTCACCAAAGCTCGAAGTTGGTCAACTTGGGTGACTTGTCTATCAGCCTCCCTATAGTAACTTCACGCAGTATTGATCAATTGACCCATCTCGCGACGTAGTAGCAGTTGATAATGATGCTGCACACCCATAAACCGCATAGTACCTCGAAGTGTTTCCTCCGTGGAACCTTCTAACCTGTGACCTTCGGGGACTACTCCGAGGTTCCACTCTGGATCCTTGGGATCAGTGGTAGAAAATATACCGATCGGCTGTCCTGCAGCTTCTCTTGGATGTTGCTTACAGAAAAGATAAATGGCTTCCAGTGCTGCTCCTTCAATGGTGTCAACTATTCGATAGCCCATCACATCAACTTCAATAGGCTGCCATTGGGAGCGGAAGGGATGCTGAGGAATAGTCATTCTAACTCGACATCGGCGAACACCCTCCTCCTGACATTCCACTGCGTCGTACTGTGGAGGCTCAGTATGAAAGAGCGAACGCAATGACTCCCAGAGAAGGCGAGGGAAACCCTCCCAGTGCAAGGCATCTGTATGGAAATGCCCGGCCGGATCCCAAAAGACGTTAGGAGGGGCTGCCATCTGCAACAAGAATGCAAATGGTGAGACTTTTTACCTTGCTGAGAAATCACAAGATAAATGGAACGAGATAATCAATTCTGATAACAGCAAAGACTGGAAATCAGATGCATGCCTAAGGTACTTAAGATACCCAACTTAAAAACTACCATGAGAAGCCTATCAACCCATTCCAGAGATAAATAACACGCTACTCATCCTTAATAGACCAAAACGTACATTGTATGCAATTGATGATGATTGATGCATGCACGCACTACTCGTTCTCACAACCAAAAACACTGTCGAATACCTTCGGACTTACGCGGTTAGTTTCGGTGGCATACTCATACGTCTCTCACTAATAACTAGTCGATAAGTCCTATCCATCTTATCCTATTAATCGTGGTTAGTGTACCTGTAGAAGATCACATATATATCATGAACCTTTCATGGCAGCACGACATGAAAGCGTCCCCAAACAGTACTGTTTGCTATAGAAACAGCATCTGTACAATTATCGCCGTACAGACAACGTTAACATAGGTTATCGAAACATCGTATTCACGGGGGTACCGCAAAAATGCGGGGGTATGAACAACGATCGCCATACCCTGCGCCGAACCATATACTCCCAATATAATCAACCTAAGTTGATATATTGGCAGCATCTCAAGTAGGCCACTGCTTGAGAAACAGCGTTCGGTTCGCATCACCGACGGGAAGGCTAACTCCCCAGTTAGCTGAGGATCCTTACCTTCTTACCTCACAATCGCAAGTGTCGTTACAGGAAGTAAGGTTGGGTTGTACATGAATATAAGTTTTGACGGAAAGTAGTGCTGCAAGTCAGAACTATCTATACATATATACATATTCTAGTAGCCACATGTTAATTCCCATATACTTCCCTAGGGCTTTGCGTTCCAAACAACCTTAACAGATCCAACGTACGTTGTAAACTCATTTGTTGGCCAATTTTATCATGAAAATACTTTGTAAGAGCTATTCCAGAAGTAAAAGTAAACCTACAGCTCTGATACCAGCTGTGGTAGAACTGCCTGAATTATTCCGGCTCAAGTGCGCTAGTCATCGCTATTTAGCCGATACCAACTCAACGCACTTCAAACGGAACAACCCATTGGTCTGTCGGGTCTCCGCTCGATACAACCACGGTTCAACAGGATCAAAGCAGGTTTACCTCGCACGAAGGTGAGTTTACAATCACAGTACAGCTCATCCACTTTTAATTTACAGATATGCAAATATTCTTACAAACCTTGTTCAAAACTTAAAGTAAAACTTATATAAACAGTGTTTAAACAAACAAGCTCAACAGCTTGTCCATGCTCACGGCGGAAGGAAACCAAACACGCGACTACATACGTCGCAAAGGTTGACACCATGCTCAGCCCAAGGTCTGGTGTCACTCAGGAGGGTCACTGCCAGTCGGGGACGGATCCCACTCCACGGACCAGCCATGTGGAACAGAAGTTGGCCACGCAGAACTATCTACGGGATTCTCGAGGATTATACCTAAAAATCTTACTAGCAAGACTGAGTATTCTAATACTCAGCAAGGCTTACCCGGGATTGGGTATACTTTAGCCCGTAACTAGACTCATGATGGTATTGCCAAGGGTTCCGGGTTTGTTTTCAGTTGAAAAGCAACAAAGAGTATGATCTACTTTCGAATTTTAGCTTTCATGTTCAAGTTGATTATCCATTCTAGATTAGCACCTACACTAAGCAAGCAAGGTAGAGATTATCATTCACCATGATTATTCCATCAAATGTCATACTTCTTACTCTATGTGGCATAAAGAATAAGCAGTCTCAATCTTTGTGAGAAACGGACGATTCTGAATCGAATTCAACCTTGCAAGGGTAAACCTAACTCACACGCTGGGAACATCCAAAGATCATTCCGAAGCAACCGTTTGCCTTTCATTCCGGGTCGTGGAGCAGGGCCACCACAAGCGACTGTAGGACCGTACGCACACCAATTGTGCAGGACGTACGCCTGTAGCGCGACTACATGACCGTACTGCCGTCCGCCGTGCGGAACGCACTCCCGCACGTCGGTGCGTGAGAAAAACCAAATTACGAGTGGTGGGAGGTATGTCCACTTGCTGGGCCGATTGGTTACTAGGCTTACCGCTTTACCATATTTCACGGCATGTGGCTAGTACTTTCAAACACTTAGCCACCACTACCACACACTGCGACCTTAACAACTTTTATCAAAAATACAGGGTAAACCTTTAAGTCATGATACAACACATGACCCTGTCCATTATCCTTATAGTGATTGCGGAATTGTAAACATGCAACTCCTATATCGCGCGAGTGATAGGAAATCACTCGACTTTTACCGGTCCTATTAAGCAGAGCGTCTATGCGATAAGGACTCGGGTACAATACATTGGATTCCTAAGATTTTATGCAACTAGGGTTTCATTTCAACTCCTAGACGTAATGCAGGATATAGAAAATAATGAAATTGTAATAAACTAAAATACTGGGTTATGCATCGGGGCTTGCCTTCTTGAGTGGGGTTGGGGGCAGGGATGTCAGAGACTTCCGAACTTTGGTTCGGGGCTTCAGTTAGATCCTCGGCGATGTTTATCGGGTCTTCAGAAAACCCTTGGTCTTATCCCAAGACCAACTCGTAATCTCCGTCGTCGAGCGTTGTTCATTCTACATGATATGCAACAATTTAATTGAGATGGTGCTTGAGTTAAAGACTTTATTTCACGATAAAGTTGCAATCCAATAATTAACACACATGAACTCATGAAACAAGGGGGTTTAGTCTTGAATTATCATTTATAATTAAGTTATGATTATAGTATTGGATTTACTGGAAACAGGAACTAAGACATTTGAATTTGAATTCAAATTTTAAGTTTAAATTCAAAACTGAGGTAAATAGAATTATAAAGTCTTGAAAATTTAATTATAGACTAATTATCAACACATTAGATTATGACAAAAAGATCTAACTAATTAAGCCTAAGGAACATGCTTAGTTAATTTCAAATCATCTCAAATTTGAATTACCCAAGTTCAAAAGAAATTAAACTACAAAACAGTGCTAAGTTTGAAACTTTTACACAAGCTCACACATGGCTTATAGAAGGTACCTACCAAAAAATCACAAGAAACAAAGCTAATATGTAGAAGTTATGTACAAAATACCTTTTAACCTTAAGTTCAAAATAGATTCAAAAATATTTAGTTTCAAACTAAACTTCATTAATAAAAGTTATAGAGTTTGAAGTCTAGTTTCCAACAAAATTAGTTTGGCAATTTTTGGATTTTTCTACAGTTTTCTATGAATTTTACAAGGCAGCAGCATTAATCACATGAAATAACAAAATACTTAGGGGGGGTTCTCGGTATCTTTGCGCGTGGGTCCCTGGAACACTAAAAACCCTTGCACTTATGCCCCTGCCAGGCCCCGACGGCGGCCGGCCGTTCGGCTCCGGCATGTTCCCACCGGCGGCGAGGTCGCCGACGGGAAGGGGCCGGCTTGGCACGACCAACAGTGTGTGGGGAGTCGGTTGGAAGGGGTGGGGCTCAACAGGCAGGGGTGGAGCATTGCCGGCGGCGAGGAGGGGCGGCGGCCGTGGCGGTGCATCGCCGTTCCCAGTGAAGGGCCGACGAACATGGGGATCTAAAGCACGCAAGAGCACCAGGGGGAGATGGGGATGCGATTTCCATACTTGAATTGGCCGAAGAAGCGGTGGAAGTAGGTTGTCGACGGTGAGGACGAGCTCGGGCGGCTCCGATGAGAGGCGGCTCGGGGTGGGAGCAATTCCAATGAAGGAAGGCCGGGGGCTGGACCGGATCAGGTCGGGTAGCTAGGGGAGGAGGTGAGGGAGCGGTGTGCGGCTAGAATTTGGGCGGGGTGGAGTGGTCGAGGGGGAATTCCGGCGAAGGAGTGCGGCTGCGGCTCGGTGTCGCGAGGAGGAAGAAGAGGGAACATACGAGGGAATGGGGCTCGGGCTGATCTTTATAGGAGGGCACGGCGCTGTAGAAGAGAGGGAGAGGGAGGGGCAGTCACGGGCCGAGCCCAGGATGGCGGGCGGCACCGGCGTGCTCGACGGGGTGGCGTGGCAGCCGCTCGGGATCGACTGCCCGACGTGGCCCGGCGAGGGGAGGACAGCGGAGGCGGCGTGGCGGTGGGAGGAGGGGTGGGGCAACGCGTGGAGGTGGTGAAGAGCTGCAGGTGCTCGGGGGGCGGCTGGTGGCAAAGATCACGCGCGCGGCAGAGGAACAGAGGAGCTCGGGGACTCGAGGAAGACGATGGAGGACCCGGTTGCAAAAAGCAGAAAATACAGGGACCTTACTGTAATGTATATATAACTTTCCAACCAGTGCTCAAATGGAGATGGGCCCAAAAGCAAAAGTGTATGGTTTTTCAAAATGTACAACTTTGCTTTAAGGTCCATCCATAGAAGAGCTAAGGATTTGCAATTAATTTGAAATTTAACAAGATTTCTAAACTTTGCATAAATCCTATTTTAAAATTACACCACATTTATATCCAAAGGGTAGTTTCACCTACTTTTGCGATTTAAACACAAGTTTTTAACTTTTGCAAAACAACCCTCATACTTTTGAATTCTACCCTCCATGTTCACCCATTTAGCACAAAAGGACCTTTATTAAAATATAATTATATAAATAACCCTTTTCCCTTAGCATTTACATTTTTAAACACAGTTTTACCCTTATTGCACATAACACCATACTTAAATTTAGGGTGTGACAACACTAATTACCTGAGTGTCACATCCGGCGCCCCAAGAAGTCGCTCCAGCAGGGGCTGCTTGTCTGCTTCGCCTTCTTCCACTGGATCCACCATATCCACGAGCGTCTGGGCAGCCTCCCTGAGAATCTCCCGTTCCTTTTCCCGCCGCCCTTTCTCCTCGCCCAGCGTCTTGACCTGCTGAAGTCAGTTGGTGAACTGTTGCTCAGTGTCATCGATTACCTTCTGCAGCCTCTCGACGTCATCTGTACAGCGATACAGCATGTTCTTCACGTCAGTAAGCAGCTCTTCTTTACACATTAAGATTTTTCTAAGTTCTATAGTGAAGATTTTTTCAGAATCCAAGGTAAATTGTTAAACGTAAGTACTCGAGGGAAGCAAGGGCTTACCTTGGTGCGCTTTATTCTGCTCTTTGAGCTGCTCCTGGTGCACCTTCTTTTGCTCCTCGAGTTGTACTTGGAGCTCGGAGTTGGCTTTCTTGAGGTTCCGCGGGTCATTCTTGAGTAGCCAAGTCTCTCGATTCCTCTCCTGTTTCAACATGTCGAGCTCCCTCCGTAGGTAGCTGCTCTTCGTCTGCTCGTCGGAGATGCGCTTCTCCAGGGCAGCAAGCTCTTGGTGACCACTCACAACTGCTTTCAGTTTTTCTGATTTTTTCTGAGAGTGTGTGATCACATTCTGCATAAAGGAGGAGATTAAGACAAGCAACTCGACAATGTACACAAGCAGAAAAGTACTCGGGTCTTACCATGGCAAAATCATACAGTTCCTTGTAGGCCTTCTCGAAGGTCTTTATGTTGCTAGCCGTCAGCATTGGATCATCCACCAGACCGGCGGTGATGACATCCTGATACCCGGGCCCGGCCTTCAGCAGTTCACAAGGACTCCCCGAGGTCCCTGCGGCTCCTTCAGGCGGTGGCTGCTGGGCACCTGCAAGTCCAGATGACTTTAGTACACAATTCCTGGGTCCAGGCAGCTAGCCGTGGGTGGTCAGATGCTTACCTATGCCATCCGCAGGAGCGGCATCAGGGGCCTCAACTTGTTCCTCGCCACCAGCTCTGGCTTCGCCTTGTTGGAGCTTAGGAGGCGGCAAGTCGGGCAGCGTCGCGTCTGCCTCGGGGGTTGGAGTAGTCGTGGATGGCTCTACGGGCGTGGACTCTCCTGGGGCTGATGGCTCAGAAGCTGGAGTAGCCGTGGCCGGCTTCGACTTGCATGGAGCGGCGCTTGCAGACCTAATAAAGCAGACTCAGTTATACCATCATACAAGTTGAAAAGAGCTGAATGTTCACCATGCGACAAGATGCAAACTTACAGCGTCGATTTCTTCATGACCGCCTTCTTCACCCGCATAGCCCATCGTGGGGTACTCGTCGGTGGCGGCGGGGTCACACCAGCCGGTGGCGCGGTGCCCACCACGGCAATGGTAACCGCCGCAGAGGCTGTTGGATCTGTTTCCATCTCTTGGCGTCTGGGCCGGGGTGGAGAAGCTGGAGGACTGCAAATGGGAAATGTTAGCATGCAATAACATTGGTGTACGCCAACAAGGCAGCATGCTCATACCCGGAGGACTCGACTTCTTGCGCCTCTCGTTTGCACACGACTTGGCAACCCTGCAGGACCGTGGGTAGAGCGTCGGTCAACTCCACAGACGATCCGGGGGAGTTTCCTCTGCCCGCCTCCTCCTCGGCCTCTTTCTCCACTAGGGGGCTTCCGCCTTCCGTGGACTCGCTGCCGGCAGGGCCTCGGCTACTCGAGCCTTCTTGGCTTCGGCTGCGGCGCTGGGGAGGAGGTGGTCCAGCCAAGGGATGTCGGGTTGCGGCGGATAGCTCCGGTACAGCTCTGTGTGCCCCTACAAAAGGTTTTCAGTTAGCAGCAGCACAACAGAGTATGTTTTCAACAAAAAGTAGTCGAATACTCACCGGTCTTGGAGGACTTCACGCGGAGAACAGTCCTGGGATGTAGGGGACTGTATCCACATCCAACAGCACCCGCTTGACTCGGAGGAGCGCAGCTTCATTTGACAGCTCCACTGTGCACATGCGAGACGGATCTTCAGCACCCGTGTACTCGAAGCCAAGACGGTGGCATTGTTGGATTGGTTGGACTCGGCGTTTGAAGAAATAAAACATGACGAATGCGCCGGTCACTCCCATCAGCTTATGAGATGCTATGGTGTCTAACAGCTCCTCCACTTGATCCATGTCTCCCCTGGAAAGCTCGATGTTCCACTCCGGCCTCACAACAGGTGGACCATTTGACTTTTCTGGGAGTTGGGGGGCATGATTCTCGATATAAAACCAGTGGTTTTTCCATCCGGGAATGTTGGGGGGGAATTTGTATGAAAGGTACTTGTCGCCGGCTTGTTGTCTAAGTTGGATGCCGGCGCCCCCTACAACGGATGGTTTCTTGGAGGTGGGCTGTGGTTTGACTCGGAAGAGGAAGCGGAAAAGATCCCAATGGGGTTCAATTCCGAGAAAAGCTTCGCAAAAGTGGATAAAGATGGAAATGTGGCAAATGGAGTTCGGGTTGAGGTGATGGATCTCAAGCCCATAATAGTAAAGAAGGCCGCGGAAAAAAGAACAAGAGGGGAGGGCCAGACCCCATTCGGCAAAATGGTAAAATGTGACAATTTCGTCAACATTTTCCATGGGGAAAGGTTCGCGGAATGAGGGGCGCCAATTGACAAGATTCTTGTCTTGGAGCAATCCCTCGGAAACTAGCCTATTGAGATCGTTGAGGGAGCACTTACTGTGTGTCCACTCTCCGGTTGGTGGCTGCGCCTCCTCCTTCTTCCCTTCTTTCTCTGATTTCTTGGGCACCATCTCTAGATCCACTCGCCACGAGTTGCTTGGGGGCTGCGGGGAGAGGGGCGAGGAGATCTAGGGGATTGGGATTTTTTCGAGAGGATGAAGGCGGAGCGCGGCTCTATTTGGGGATTTTGGCGGCTCTTGGCAAATTGCAGATTGGAAGCACAGTTTTTACTTGAAGTTACCGCGGGGTTAAATAACCAGCGGTTGGGAACAGTTCTACTGTTTTGGAGTTGAAGCGTCGTTTTAGAGAAAATTTGAAAGTTGAGGGGTCATTTGGTGGATTGCTTAGATAAAATATTCATTTAATCATTTTTTTAGGGTTAATTGTCCCGAAAAAAGGGGTTTTTCGAATGTCTAATCTAAATTCCATCATTTGTACCATCACATCAGTTTTTTGCATATGGACATTTTTACACTGCATGCCACGACTTTTGGATCCTTATTTCCAAACCTGAGAGATTTGGATTCAAGGCTCGGGGGCTGTGGGATACGTGGCATCAACTACTTATTTTTTCAAATTTATTTGAAAAAGTAAGTAAGGAGGATTCAAGTTTAATGCGACCCTCAACCTGATTCTTCGATTCAACCAAAGGCTCGGGGGGCTACTCCATATGGAGTGCGATTTTTCAATCGCACACCATATCTAAAATATAATTCGGGGCATGAGCACCTCATAGCTTCGATGCAGCCAAGTGCTGGAAGAAGGACTTCAAGACGGAGCTTCAAAAGAAGTCGAAGACTACTTCGAAAGTACTCGAGAAGCCTGCGGTACTCAGCTACGAAGAGCTCGGGGGCTTGTCAGACCCAGGGCCGCGGGACTGTGTACATAACATAGTTTAAACGGGTTTAGATTAAGTCTGTCTTATCTCTTATTCATCTTATTTATCTCTTATTTATCCCATTTAAATAGGAGATAAAGCTAACCGATACAGAAGGAATCTACTCGAGATATGTTCTGGTACGATTCCTTGGCTAGTGTTGGTTAGGATTTTTGTAACCCTGACCTCCCGGATATATAAGGGGGGATAGGGACCCTCTCAAAACAGTATCATCAGATCATTCTACACCCAAGCAATACAAACCACCACACAGGACGTAGGGTATTATGCGCCTCGCGGCCCGAACCTGTCTAAGTTTTGTGTTTCTTGCACCTTCAAGTTCCTGATCTCGGCGTCTCCTCACCTAAAACTTACCACCTTGGGGTATACCTTTCGGTGGGCAGCCGGTAAAACACCGACAAGGGCATGTCCCATATCTTATATCTGTTGTAGCTACTCATATGCGAGTAGAACTAGTCGGAACAGAAGGAAATTACCCGAGTAGTACTCGGTATGACTCCTAAGCTAGTATTGGACTAGTATTCCATTTAACCTTACCCCCTAGACTATATAAGGGTGGGCAGAGGCCCCTCTAAATAATCATCACACCAATCATCATCCAAGGCAATACAAACCACCATACAGGACATAGGGTATTACGCACATCGCGGCCCGAACCTGTCTAAACCTTGTGTTGCTTGCACCTTCGACGTCCTGGTCTCGATGACCTTACCTATAAGTCTTCTACCTTAGGGTATACTTAGGTAGGCTTGCCGGTAAAAATACCAGCACTATTCAATAATATTTTGATTTCATCTTACATATTTCTTCCTGTGCACTTTTAAAACTATCAAACATGTTACTTTTTTGCTCTACCAATAAATTGTTGGTCTATTCAGTAAGTAAAATCACACGGCTGCTCCTCTTTTATGCATATAAAATATTGGATGAACAACATCATAGGATTGGTGCAAGCATACAGAAATAGAATCCCAACAAAATGGGTTCAAAGTGGCATGTGCTACATATAGCAGAGTAGAAGGGACATGTATGTACATAGCCACCATGAAACTCTAATGACTTTTTGCTGATGTGGCACGACAAATATGGCGTGGCACATAGGATGAGGGACCGAATTTAGCCTAATAAACAAAAAATTTAAGGACAAAAATGGTCATTTTGATAATTAAGGGATCAAATTGATCCCTGGGAGAAAATTCAATGATGAAAATGGCTATTTCACCAACTTGTAAACATATGCACGAATTTCTTAGATGAACTTTCTCTTTACACTTTTAGTCTAATTGCCCACATGGGGGAAAAGCAATCAATCCCATTAATGATGAACTTCCTAGGGACTAATAAAAAACATCAAATTGGGGCTATACTTCATTGAATTAAGATTGGCTACAAGTTTAAGCTAATTTTGATGACTAAATGATCAAAATACCATATCCCCATTACTAGAGCAACCCCCCTAGTATTGCATAGGTCCTGTGCTAAGGACGGGGGGGGGGGGTGGGGGGTTGTGGAAATCATTTTTTATACTAGTATGATATGTTTTATTTGAAGAATCTAGATTTTGAATATTTGTTTGATGCTTGATGCTGGAGCAAAAATCAGAATCATTTCAATTGGTGACTTATTTGAGTTTCAGAGAGAACCTATAGCTAGTAACAACAACAACCGTGCGGAGCTGCGTCTTTTTCTTTTCTTTTGGAGAAGGCATCTCCATGTCTTTGAAAGTTCAAATGTCATCTTTACTTTTTACCTTGGCGGAACAGGACAGCATTGTGCGCCCCCCCCCCCCCCCCCCCCCCAAATCCAATGCAAGCAAGTCAACTATGGATGGTGGTTGGCACTAAGTGGTTCAAACGTCTCAAATAAATGTGATTACCACTCTTTTGACGATCAGCAACACACGATCCTATGTAGTTGTTCATGGTTCATTTCTTACTTTTGAGATCAGCATTCTCATGTGATTCAACTCCATGCTCCCAAACCTCATTATCGTCTCCCAATAGAGGGCCACATTTAAGAACACAGGGCAACAAGCTATGTAAGACAACAAAGACGACGACCAAGGAGGACGAGGAGGCTAAGGATGTGGATGTGAGGGAAAAACCTTGGTAGTGATCCAAGTGCTTGGGGTGCACACAACTTTGTCCTAGGTCGTTTCCCTGAATTATAATGCTCATGACCTGATAAAAGGTGATGCCACAACCTATGCAAATAGAATTGACTTTTCATGACAATTTTGACGCACTCTTGGTGCACATTAAGGTGGGACTATATCTATTAGAAAGCTTATCAATTAAGTTTGTTAGATAATCCAGGCTTGGTTGTTTTGTATGGCTTAGCTAGAATAAAGGAGCTCATTCTTAGCCACTTGAGCGCGTTAATGTACAGGCCAAACTGATTGTGTTCATGCAGTGTTTCTCCTTTTCCATGGAGTCTTGGTGCAGCGGAGGTGATGATCGGGTCCTCTGGACGTGGGATGGCATGGCCAAAGTGGAGGCATGAGAATCGCTGCATCGTGGTGAAGTTTAGCCACTCGTTTTTGTATAAGTTTATTATCAATACATAGAAAACGCTAGTTAGTTGCGGCACCAAAACTCTCGTGTTCTCTATGTTCTAGTTCGCGCGTGTGTGTTCCAGGGTGTGTTCTTCGTTTCCGGCGACGGGCATCGGGATTTGAAGGTGTGACACCCTAGGTGTCAAAATTGTAAAATATTAGAAAAAATGTGAGATGTAAATACATTAAATTAAATGAAATTGGATGAATGTGTGAGATTTGAGTGTATATGCGACAATAAGGACTTGTGTGTAATTAGTTCAAAAATATGAGTCCTTTTGTGAAAAATGTTGAATTACAAGGGTAACTCTCAAATTTACACTAAGGGTTAAAGTGTAAAAAATATAAGTCATCATTACATTACCTGAACTTGCAATTAAGTTCAAAGTCATATGAAATTTATCTATCTAAGTACAAATACTTTAGAAAGTTTGATTTGAGTCCAAAATTTCTAAATAAAGCTCTAATCTTTAAGTTTTTGAATGTGAACCCTAAATAAAAGAGGTAGGATTTGAAAAGTTCTACAACTTTCATGTTGACCATTTCTTCATTTGAACTCTAGGTTAGTGGGAAATTTTGGTTTACAGTGAGGTCTCTAGAACTTTTGATTTTGCAAATCAGCCCCTAGCGCTTTCCCCCTGTTCTTCTCCCTCCTCTGCCTCCTTTGCCGCGCAACAGCGCCGCCGCCCGCTGCTGTTGCCACGCCGCCCGAGGCTGACCACTGCTCCAGCGCCGCTCCACGCGTCGTCCCCGAGCTCGTCCGCCGCCCTAGACCCTCTCTGCTGGTCCTCCCCGAGCACGCCACGATGCCCTACCATCCGCCCGAGCTGTCTTCTCTCTGCCGCCGCAGGCCGCCGCTGCTTACCGCCACTGCCGCTCTGCCGGCGCCATTGTCTACTCCAGTAGCTCCCCTACGTCGTCTCTAGGCCGGCGACCGCTCCCTCTGGTTCTCTTCCGAGCGCGCCACACCACCTTGCCTCTGCCCGAGCTCCGCCCGGTCGCCCCGATGCGCCGCCGGCCGCCAGCAGCAGCTACTGCTCACTGAAGCGTCCCCCCATCAGGGAAGACTTAAAAGTGATGCTTTATCAGTCCCAGGAGGCTGATAACACTTTTATTACATCAGATGGTACATCACCGTACAGCTTTACGCAGTAATGGGCAGTGAAGTGCCACTATCGAGAGGATTACAACTAAAACCCACACTACTACACTAGCTACGAAAAGAGGGTCATCAGAGTCTTGCGCCATGCGGAGTTCCAGCGGTGGCCTTAACCACAGGCAAGACTGCGTGCAGGACGAAACCCTACTCGACGTCTTCGGGGAGGTATTCTGGATCTTCTGCTGTAAAAAGTAATAGTGGGGTGAGTACAAACGCACTCAGCAAGTCCAATCACACCCACGGAGGGGGGGTATAACAGAAACCAATGCACAGGACAATCCAAGGATAAGGTTATGGTTTATTTGCGGAAAACTCGGTTGTATGCATAGGTTCGTTTAAAAACATTTTCAAAACAAGTTTCTAGTACCAAGGAGCACGTGATGTCGATCCACACAGGATCCAAGTTTTAAGCTGCTACCGGACTCCCCGTCCGCCGTAGCACACGGCACAACTGCCAGACACTTTCCAAACAACCCACACCAGTCCAATCATTCTCAGAGAGAAACACTAGTTATGTGACCACACCATAACTTGCCCAATACCGTGGGCACGGCTATTCGAATAGATTTTAACTCTGCAGAGGTGTGCAACTTTACCCACAGGTGGGGTACCACAGCACGATCACCTTAGTGTCGGTGCAGATCCCAACAAAGCCATTACCCACCTTAGCTAGACCTGACTAACCACCACGGGATCCATCAAGGGGTCATTCGACCTATCTCCGAGGTTTAACCGGGGCATAAGTCACACAGAGCTTATCCCTTCTCCTTGATCACCCGTTGCTCT